>NC_069507.1:97265971-97390971 GCF_027579735.1 Bombina bombina
GAATTTATATTTGTTATGGTATTTCTAATGCTTTCTTTAAATGTAATATTCGAATTATGCAATATTCAATTTCGAAACATTTGAATTTATATGTTTGTAATAGTATTTCTAATGCTTTCTTTAAATGTAATATTCAAATTATGCAATATTCTATATAGAAACATTCGAAATTATATATTTGTATCTATTATGTATCAATTTACTAGATTCCCTCCCTACCACATGAACTATTGAACTTCTGAATAGTATTTGTTAAATAGATTGTTAAATTCGAAATTTCAAATGTGGCCATTCAATATAATTTAAACATTCGAATTCGAAAGTGACATTCGAAAACTGTAAATAGCATTCTATTATAGAATTTTTAAGAAAATTAGTTCTTATCAACATTCGGATTTATAATTTGAATTTCGGTAATAATATTTGTTCTAACTTTCAAATTCGGAAATTTACACATTCGCCCATCCCTAGTGTATATATGTCTATAAATACATATATACATATATACACATATACATACATACATACATATATATATGTATGTATCTCAACGTTAAAGCCCTTTGGCAGCCTTTTTTTTCCCTAACACCTGAGATTTCCTATCTTTGAGCCCTTTTAACTTGTGTGCAATATTTTTTTGTGAATAATTTTTATTAAACAGTGTTATTATAGGTGTAACTATATTTTATAATATATTTTTGATGTGTTTTGTGCCACTTTTTAGTTTTGCGAACCAGTTAATCAGAGCTCTGAAGACGCGGTAATTATTCTAGCATAAATCATGATTGCGCTCAAGCGTTTACTATTAACTCGTAATATGAGCGGTAAACCCTTCAAGCGCAAACTCTCATGATATAGCCGTTATCGCTCAGGCGCAAACATTTCCTCTTCACTTGTAATCTAGCCCATAATGAACTGTGGTGGTTTATACTTGTTCTGATATCCCGAGCATGCAGAAACAGATGAAACAATATTAAAATTCAGCACACTAGAATTAAATAAGCGTTATGCAGAAGTAACTCCCTTTGCTGGAATGCAAGGGTGTTATTGTTGAGCCTTGCTCTATGTTTGGAAGTTGTGTGCTTTAGGGCTAACATCTGCTTTATGTGACAGTAAAATATATATTTTTTTATTTCTTATATAATTTCATGATTTTTAGAGCACATAATCTAATACCCAAAAGGGTAGCTGATATCCTCTAAACACTTGTTTTTTAACAGGAGTCAATATAACATCCATATCATCTCTTTGAGGGAGCAGTGTTGACAGATATCAAAATTTTTAGTTCTATTATAGCCAAGTGAAGGCTTTTTTTAAAAAAAATGTGAACACCAGACAGGCAAAAAGCCTAAAAACCTAACTTTTTGCTCTTCATGTATGCTTTGTTCATATTTAGAAAGACATTACTGTGGCCATAAAATATCTAGCTTTACCTAGCAGTTGTCCTAAATTTGTCCGCACCTGGTTTATAAGCTACTTGGAAGTCCTCCAAAAAGTATCGATACCTATATATATTTATTTTTTCTCTTAAAACATTTTTTTAGGTAGACTTCTACCAATTCATTTAAAGTTAAACATAGCAATATAATGTATTACAATACCAGATCCATTGGGTCATTAAAGGCAGTGCCTACCAACTTTACAATGCCTCTTTTCCTTCTTCTTCTTCTTAATAATAATTTTATTGGATTTCCCATTTTCTTTAATTAATTAATTAAATAATTAATTTATTTTTTATTAATAAATATTTTTTAATTGAAGGTATAAAATTTACATACCATGTTGAGAGGTACATAATTCAAAGAGAGAGGATATTTGTCAACAACAAATATACATAATATCGTAGATGTAAAAAACCATGGAAAACCTAAAAAAAGCATAATTTTAATCTAGCAAAGATTTGTACTTAAATGTCCAATTATATAAAGTCCCTGAGTTTTTGCTAAATGTAAAAGGTCTCCTGTACTCAACGTATTATAAATATGGAGCATAAAGAAGTCAGGGTCAGTCAAGGGGGGGGGGGGGGGTAAAATCACTTCTGTTTACATGTTACTGGCAACCAAAGAGGTAAAATATGTGTTTGCATGTTACTGGCAGTCAAGGGGTCAAATCCCTGCTCAGTTGTGAAAAAATATAAATGGTAGGATCAAGAGTGGGGGCTTTTGGGGGGCATTGTATGGCACCCACCTCCAATCATGTCTAGTCACTGACAGACTTTCCAGTATTTTTAAGGAGAGCAGCTGGGAATCCTACTGGGAGCAACTTTATCCTGCTCATTACTTAGACTCCAATAGCGGGTACCTTGCTGGTAGATCGAACATACCAATGAGTGAGATGCAGATATGAATCATGTTAGGGGTTTGTCAAGGAACATAGAGGGGAGAGGGAGGTCCTGCAAGGCCTGGATGGGGGTAAGTAATAGTAATTTGGTTGACTATGTGTGTTATGGCCACAGGCTAACTACATTTTTTTCTATCAAATTCAATCAATTGTTCCCAATAAAACTTCACTTTCTGGAAAGTCATTAATTTTTGCCATCAGTAGAAGCTAAATTCTTCCAGAAATATCAATTTGTTCATCTTATCTATACCATTTTTAAGGAAGGTACAGTTTTACAGATTCTTGAAATGAAGGATTTATTAATGTTTAAACCCTTCACATTGTTAGGACGTTCCATGCCATCCTAACAGAGCTGGGCTTTAATGCCTTTAAGAAGGCATGGAATGTCCTCCCTTATATGGCGTGCTGCAGCCTCCTCCTTTTAGTTAATGAAAAATTGGACTGGGAGCCATGCCTAGCAGCATAGGCAGTCCCCCATGATCCAATACTGGCCTTGAAATCATGAGATTGCATCAGTGATTGCACAATTTCAATTTTCTAGCTTTGTTACGATCTAAGCACTTGCTCTCCGGCATGAAGGAGTTAAACAAATTTGAATGAGGCTACATCTCAGTTTGCAAGGGAATTTCATTGTATAGTTTAAAAGAGGTAGTTATGTAAGTTCAGAGTCAAGTGTGACCCCAAGACAGCGGACCTGGGGTTAGGTGTTAAAACCTTGCTGCAAGGTGTGAATTTGCATTATGCCATACAAATCCACTGAGGAAAAAAATGTATTCAAGGTAAGAGGTAAAAATTGTATTTAAGGTACAGAGTAATTATGAAAAATAGTTCAAATCCTGAACAAGAAGTTAAAAGGAAAGTCTACTTGAAAAATGTTATTGTTTAAAAATATAGGCCTAGATTTGGAGTTTTGTCGGTAACGACCCGCGTAGCTAACGCCGGCTTTTTTCTGGCCGCACCATAAAAATAACACTGGTATTGAGAGTCCACATAAAGGCTGCGTTAGGCTCCAAAAAAGGAGCGTAGAGCATATTTAACGCAGCTTCAACTCTCGATACCAGAGTTGCTTATGCAAGCGGCCAGCCTCAAAAACGTGCTCGTGCACGATTCTCCCATAGAAAACAATGGGGCTGTTTGAGCTGAAAAAAAGCCGCGTTCAGCTCCTAACGCAGCCCCATTGTTTGCTATGCGGAAACACTTCCTACGTCTGCACCTAACACTCTAACATGTACCCCGAGTCTAAACACCCCTAACCTTACACTTATTAACCCCTAATCTGCCGCCCCCGCTATCGCTGACCCCTGCATATTATTATTAACCCCTAATCTGCCGCTCCGTAAACCGCCGCTACTTACATTATCCCTATGTATCCCTAATCTGCTGCCCTAACATCGCCGACCCCTATATTATATTTATTAACCCCTAATCTGCCCCCCACAACGTCGCCTCCACCTGCCTACACTTATTAACCCCTAATCTGCCGAGCGGACCTGAGCGCTACTATAATAAAGTTATTAACCCCTAATCCGCCTCACTAACCCTATAATAAATAGTATTAACCCCTAATCTGCCCTCCCTAACATCGCCGACACCTAACTTCAATTATTAACCCCTAATCTGCCGACTGGAGCTCACCGCTATTCTAATAAATGTATTAACCCCTAAAGCTAAGTCTAACCCTAACACTAACACCCCCCTAAGTTAAATATTATTTACATCTAACGAAATTAATTATCTCTTATTAAATAAATTATTCCTATTTAAAGCTAAATACTTACCTGTAAAATAAATCCTAATATAGCTACAATATAAATTATAATTATATTATAGCTATTTTAGGATTAATATTTATTTGACAGGCAACTTTGTAATTATTTTAACCATGTACAATAGCTATTAAATAGTTAAGAACTATTTAATAGTTACCTAGTTAAAATAATTACAAAATTACCTGTAAAATAAATCCTAACCTAAGTTACAATTAAACCTAACACTATACTATCATTAAATTAATTAAATAAAATACCTACAATTACCTACAATTAAACACTAAGCCCCTGAAGATCATCCTACCTTGTCTTCACCTCACCGGGTATCACCGATCCGTCCTGGCTCCGATCGGCAGATTAGGGGTTAATAATTGAATAATTGAAGTTAGGTGTCGGCGATGTTAGGGAGGGCAGATTAGGGGTTAATACTATTTATTATAGGGTTAGTGAGGCGGATTAGGGGTTAATAACTTTATTATAGTAGCGGTGCGGTCCGCTCGGCAGATTAGGGGTTAATAACTGTAGGCAGGTGGAGGCGACGTTGAGGGGGGCAGATTAGGGGTTAATAAATATAATATAGGGGACTTCCGGTGGGCGGGATTACTGGATGGAAGCAAGGGCTCAGAGCTCTGTGAGTCTGAGATGCAAATAACGCTTTTTTTTAGCAATTTACACCGCCATCCAGCCCCCCACGTTATCTGTCTTGCTAGGAGACTTTGAAGCAGTCATCGCTAGCCGACTTTTTGTAAGTGAAGGGCGTTACACCGGCCCTAGCCCCCGGGAGCAATTCACGAAACCCTTGTGGTCCGCCATGTTGGCACATCAGTTCAGCTAAATCGGGCACTGTTAAAGCTGCATTACGGTGGATGCTGGAACCCAGAACCCTCTTAACTGGCTGCACCCCACACTGACACTACCAAAACCAGCCTAGACGCACTCGCCATGGAACAACTTACCGCAGCTCTCATTGAGGTCTTTGCTCCATCGCTGCACGACCTCACAGTTGCTATGGAGGGTCTCCTCTGTGAAACACAAGAACTTTGCATACCTGAGCCCCGGCAGGTCTTACCAGACAAGTCAAGGATGGCCGGAATCCCTCTGGCAACGGATGCATTGGTTGCTGACATGCGATCCCGCCCTCAGGTTATCACTCCTTCGCTAGGCCTGGAGAACACAGCTGCACAATATCTTGTACAGGCGGCGGCATACAGGGACACAACCCCCGGGAATATGAATCTTCAACCTGCGATACACATACGAGAAGCAGACTGTAGCGTTGCGACCTCAGCTATACAGCAGGATGGACAACACGCAGCTGTGCCTGATCCTTCACAGTACACTGTCTCTGTGCAGGTTTTGCACTTGGTCGCCAACGTCTATTCCCCTGATGACAGAAAGCAGCATGGTGGTTGCTGTCCCTCACGGGCAGATTGTGCTCCACTGGGACTTTTGATGAGCAGATACAGATCCCATCCCAGGTTTAGTGGAGAGGTCTACTGGTAACGCTTCTTACTTTGCAGTGGCGGTAAGGGGCTGCTATCGTCTGCTGGGACATAATTCTATCTCTCTACCCCGTGGGGGCATTGGCTGAACTAGCTAACTGGTCCCATACACTGATCGCTGGCCACAGCCCCTTGGTGTGTGCTCCTGGGGCTAACAGACGAATAGCTCATCTCAGATGTTTGATGCCAGCGGAACAACACTACCGGAACATAGCAATGGTTAAGAGAATGGTGGTAATCTTTTAAGGCAAATCACATTGACAAAGACGTTAGGCCACCATAGTGCTTCTATATTTGCTCTGTTGTGGTTTTATATTAACTTACTCTTAGCCACTTCCATTTTGTATTATCTTTTTGTGTTACTACACATGACGCGGTGGGAGAATACTAGAACAGAACTTGTCACACTTTATAAGGACTTTAGAAACTGCAGGGTATTGTGTAAGATGTATACTGACTGAACTGGGGTTCCATTCTATAGCAGATTCACTCTCACGGGGATCATAAATTGAAAGCTATCTCCCTATTCTGTAGAAACTAGATACTTTAGCACAGCCATCTGTCACAAGGAGCGCTGACACTCAGTAGAGTATATCACAGTGTTGAACTTAATTTTTGTCAAATCGCATATAGTCCTGCAAAATGTTTATTACAGGCAGGTAGGGGTAATCTTGAGATACTAGTCCATCTTTTCAGATTTATCAGCTGTTTACCTGGTTCTCTTTGGTTAATCTGTTTTATACCGTATGTTCATAGCCCAACTCTTACTCTAATGGGTCTGCGGCCTCTACACAACTATTACCCTATAAAACACATCATACCCAGCACCTACAGCAAACACTCCAGCATTTGAAGTTAAATACCCCAAGTAATGCTGAGGTATCATAACTAAATACATGCCACTAACTCCTAGAATACCACTACTCTACTTATTATTAGATCGAGGTGACACAGATGTCTCCCTTTAATCACCACTCCAGAACTATTTTTACTCTCATACTATAATCCCTAAACCCTGACCGGAGCAATTAGATAACCCACAAAACAAGAATACTAGAAAACCCCTAATTTGCATTGCATATCACTATGTATCCCGTTCTGAATAAGGCTCCCATGACTGCACAATCCAGTGTAGAGCTAAACCTCTCTGAAAAACAGCTGTTCTCAATATATATTGCACAGAGTGATATCCACATGGGATGGGAGAAGGTACTAGCTGTAGTGTGTTTTGGTTTATCATGGTTTATTATAATTTTGCTTGGTTATAACCCCAGCAATGTATACAGACATTTTATACGAATCGATCATTGAGAGCCTGCCATTTCATGGATCGCCCTGCGAGACTAGTAGAAACGTGATTGATATAACCGTATACATTTGCTGTGTTCCCCCATTCCTTCCCATTCTGCCCTTCCCTCTCCCCTGATTCTCTCCCCTTCCCCCCCTCCTATTTCCCCTGATGTCTGTCTGTTTGTTTGTTTGTTAACAATGTTGAAAAAAAAAAACCAATATTGTGGTGCAAATCCTTATCTATTATAGCACCGGCTGATATGTGTGCTACTGTATGAAATCGCAATTTCTTGTAATGTCTTATTTCCATTTTTGGCTCACCCTGCGTGGTGGGCAGAGAATGTAATTTGTAACCTTGCGCCCTTTATTGGTCATAAATAAAAGTTTAAAAAAAAAAATTATAATATAGGGGTCGGCGGTGTTAGGGGCAGCAGATTAGGGGTACATAAGGATAACGTAGGTGGCGGCGCTTTGCGGTCGGCAGATTAGGGGTTAATTATTGTAGGTAGCTGGCTGCGACGTTGTGGGGGGCAGGTTAGGGGTTAATAAATATAATATAGGGGTCGGCGGTGTTAGGGGCAGCAGATTAGGGGTACATAAGTATAACGTAGGTGGCGGTTGGCAGATTAGGGGTTAAAAATTTTTAATTGAGTGTCGGCGAGGTGGGGGGACCTCGGTTTAGGGGTACATAGGTAGTTTATGGGTGTTAGTGTACTTAAGAGCACAGTAGTTAAGAGCTTTCTAAACCGGCGTTAGCCCAGAAAGCTCTTAACTACTGACTTTTTTCCTGCGGCTGGAGTTTTGTCGTTAGATGTCTAACGCTCACTTCAGACACGACTCTAAATACCGGAGTTAGAAAAATCCCATTGAAAAGATAGGATACGCAATTTACGTAAGGGGATCTGTGGTATGGAAAAGTCGCGGCTGAAAAGTGAGCGTTAGACCCTTTTTTGAGTGACTCCAAATACCGGAGGTAGCCTAAAACCAGCGTTAGGAGCCTCTAACGCTGGTTTTCACGGCTAACGCCAAACTCCAAATCTAGGCCATAGATAATCCCTTTATTACCAATTCCCCAGTTTTGCATAACCAACACTTTTAAAAGTTATAGTAAAATCTCCCCTTTATAAAAACAGATCTGGAATATTAGTGATATTTTAGATGAACACACAACAGCTAGTGTACACACTATGCTCATAGACTATGTGCCTCATATGAGGAGGGGTGGAGATAGACATAAGAAATGACTGCAAACTGTAGCAAAATGGATATATCATTTGTGCACTATGGCCCTAGGGTACTTAAAACCATGTTGGATTATAGTGTTTTCCTATAAGAAATATACGGCTAGATTACGAGTTTTGCATTATGACGGGTGCGGTGCTGACTTGCAAGTTATTGTCACCGCTCACTTACCTACAGCGCTGGTATTACAGGTTTTCATAAACCCGGCGTTAACAGGCAAGAAGTGAGCATAGAGCAAAATTGAGCTCCATACCGCACTCCAATACCAGCGCTGCTGAAAGCCGCGGTGAGCTGGTTTTACGTGCTCGTGCACGATTTCCCCATAGACATCAATGGGGAGAGCCGGCTGAAAAAAAGTTTAACACCTGCAAAAAAGCAACGCAAAGCTCCGTAACGCAGCCCCATTGATTCCTATGGGGAAACAAATTTTATGTTTACACCTAACACCCTAACATGAACCCAGAGTCTTACACCCCTAATCTTACACTTATTAACCCGAAATCGTTAACACCTACATTATACTTATTAACCCCTAATCTGCCGCTCCGGACATCGCCGCCACTATAATAAACATATTAACCCCTAAACCGCTGCACTCCCGCCTCGCAAACACTAGTTAAATATTATTAACCCCTAATCTGCCGCCCCTAACATCGCTGCCACCTACCTACATTTATTAACCCCTTATCTGCCGCCCCATCAGTCAATAGGATTTTTTCACCTTTAATTCCGATTGGCTGATAGAATTCTATCAGCCAATCGGAGTTAAAGGGACGCCATCTTGGATGACATAATTTAAAGGAACCTTTATTCGTTGTTAGTCATTGGAAAAAGAGGATGCTCCGCGCCGGATGTCTAGCCTCTCCATGCCGGATGGATGAAGATAGAAGATGCCGTCTGGATGAAGACTTCTGCCCGTCTGGAGGACCACTTCTGTCGGCTTGGATGAAGACTTCTCCCGGCTTCGTTGAGGACTTCTTGCCGCTTGGATGAAGACTTCTCCCTGGTTGGATGACCGGTCTTCAAAACTGTAAGTGGATCTTCGGGGGTTAGTGTTAGGTTTTTTTAAGGGTTTATTGGGTGGGTTTTAGTTTTAGATTAGGGTTTGGGCAATTGAAAAAGAGCTAAATGCCCTTTTAAGGGCAATGCCCATCCAAATGCCCTTTTCAGGGCAATGGGGAGCCTAGGTTTTTTAGTTAGGATTTTATTTAGGGGGTTGGTTGTGTGGGTGGTGGGTTTTACTGTTGGGGGGTTGGTTGTATTTTTTATTACAGGTGAAAGAGCTGATTTCTTTGGGGCAATGCCCTGCAAAATGCCCTTTTAAGGGCTATTGGTAGTTTAGTTTAGGCTAGGTTTTTTTTTATTTTTTTTGGGGGGAGGGCTTTTTTATTTTGATAGGGCTATTAGATTAGGTGTAATTAGTTTAAATATCTGATAATTTTGTGTAATTTAGTGTTTTGTTTTTTGTAATTTAGGTAATTGTATTTAATTAATTTAATTTATTTAATTGTAGTGTAATGTTAGGTAATGTTAGGTGTTAGTGTAAGACAGGTTAGGTTTTATTTTACAGGTAAATTTGTATTTATTTTAACTAGGTAGTTAGTAAATAGTTAATAACTATTTAGTAACTATTCTACCTAGTTAATATAAATACAAACTTGCCTGTAAAATAAAAATAGACCCTAAGCAAGCTAAAATGTAACTATTAGTTATATTGTAGCTAGCTTAGGGTTTATTTTAAAGGTAGGTATTTAGTTTTAAATAGGAATAATTTAGGAAATGATAGGAATTTTTATTTAGATTTATTTTAATTATATTTAAGTTAGGGGGTGTTAGGGTTAGACTTAGGTTTAGGGGTTAATAAATGTAGTATAGTGGCGGCGACATTGGGGGCGGCAGATTAGGGGTTAATAAATGTAGGTAGGTGTCGGCGAGGTTAGTGGCGGCAGATTAGGGGTTAATAATATTTAACTACTGTTTGCGAGGTGGGAGCTGCAGCGGTTTAGGGGTTAATATGTTTATTATAGTGGCGGCGATGTCCGGAGCGGCAGATTAGGGGTTAATAATTTTATTTTAGTGTTTGCGATGCAGGAGGACCTTGGTTTAGGGGTTAATAGGTAGTTTATGGGTGTTAATGTACTTTTTAGCACTTTAGTTATGAGTTTTATGCTACAGCTTTGTAACGTAAAACTCATAACTACTGACTTTAGATTGCGTTAAGAATCTTGCCGGATAGGCTGTACCGCTCACTTTTTGGCCTCCCAGAAAAAGCTTGTAATACCGGCGCTATGGAAGTCCCATTGAAAAAAGACTTTACGCAAATTGCGTAAGTTAATTTGCGGTACGGCCAAAAAAGTGTGCGGTGCCCCTAAACCTGCAAGACTCGTAATACCAGCGGGAGTGAAAGAGCAGCGTTATAACCCATAACGCTGCTTTTTCACTCATAACGCAAAACTCGTAATCTAGCCGATATTTAGGTAAAATTTGATACTAATACTAACTATCATAATCTGTAATAATGCTTTTTATATACATACAGTGTCATCCTACCAAATCAAATTAGTTATCTACCATACTACAGGTGTTGTGAAGTATGCATGTGATAATGAAACAAAAACAGTATATAGTAAAATTATAACAATGTGTATAATAAAACAATAAAAGTGAACAATGAAGGAAATAATATCATGCAACACTGTGCACTATAAGGTCATGGGATAATATTCAAAAGGTGATCTTTTCCGTACCTCAAAGAAAATGGAAAGAAACTTTCATAGTGTTAAACCACATGAGAATATCCCCACAATAGGAAAACTACTCACATGATTTTGAGCTACTAAAGCTCTAAGTGATGTGCTCATTACAAATAAATCAAAGACTGTATTTGTTGTAGGGGGTTCCAATATTTAATAAAAAAATACAAACGTGTTAAAAACAAAATGTTTTAAGCAAAGTCCTTGCAAAATAAAAAGGCAATAAATGTCTTGCACTTCAGGTTCCCAGCTGCTATTTACAGCCAACACTTTCAGACCTCATTCCTAGGTAGATATCAGAAGGGTCCGATGCGACTTGATTTCAATATGCCTGCCCCTCCTTGTGACTTTGCCTTTGTGACTGCTGACTCCGACAAACATTGCAGTATTTTTTACCTGTTTGGCTTTTTCCTTGAAGAAGTAGTCAAATTTAGACTAGCACTCAGTCTCTCGCTAACAAAAAGGTCAAGTGCCGAAACTATAAAAATGTAGAAAAATGCAATATTTACTGTATACACCCCAAAAGACATTCCTGAGTGTTACCCCAGTCATCAGCTAGAGTTTAAAGTGACAGTCTACACCAGAATTGTTATTGTTTTAAAAGATAGATAATCCCTTTATTACCCATTTCCCAGTTTTGCATAACCAACACAGTTATATTAATATACTTTTAACCTCTGTGATTATCTTGTATCTAAGCCTCTGCAAACTGCCCCTTTATTTCAGTTCTTTTGACAGACTTGCAGTTTTGCCAATCACTGCCTGCTCCCAGATAACTTCACGTGCACAAGCACAGTGTTATCTATATGAAATACGTGAACTAACACCCTCTAGTGGTGAAAAACTGTTCAAATGCATTCTGAAAAGAGGTGGCCTTCAAGGTCTAAGAAATTAGCATATGAACCTCCTAGATTAAGCTTTCAACTAAGAATACTAAGAGAACAAAGCAAAATTGGTGATAAAAGTAAATTGGAAAATTGTTTAAAATTACATGCTCTATCTGAATCATGAAAGTTTATTTTGGCCTAGACTGTCCCTTTAACTAAAAACTGTTTATTTCCATAAATAAGCTCTCTCCCCAATGTAAAGGCAAAATCCTGGGCTCTGTGATGTCATTAGCTTATGTAGAGCTGCAACGTCACCATAGTAACCGGTACGGCATTCAATTACATAAAGTGAAACCCAGCACAGTGCTAGAAGAAAATATAAAAATAGTGTGAACTGTGAGCATAGTGCCCACAATAAAAACATTATGTAACATGCAGCGCTTAGAAATCTAGCTCAAAGGTTACATTGCATCATTAGAACCACTTTTTTATTTGAATATCCATTTAAAAAAAAAAGAAAAATACAAGTTTTTAAATTCTAATGTGACTCATTTCAAGCCTACATACAAGTTGTGCCTAGAGTGATTCACCCCTCAACTTTGTGTTTGTATACTTGGTGAGAGAATGAAAAAATATTTCCAGGTGCACGTGGGTGTGAACACGTGTAGTATAGAGTGATGCAAGGTTCTGGCTTCAATGTCAACCTTTCTTTTTTTTGTAACTTTCATAGGCTGCGTTTACATAGTTGCTGATAATTAATTTTTAGCAGCCGTCAAACGTTAAAAGGGTTGTAACGTCAATCAGCAGTCTATACAGTACAGATTTTGTCCTCTAGTTATCAATGTCTGTCGGACCTGATCCGACAGTGCGGATCAGGTCCAACAGACATCGCTGAATACGGCGAGCAATACGCTCGTCGTATTCAGCATTGCACCAGCAGCTCACAAGAGCTGCTGGTGCAATGCCGCCCCCTGCAGACTCGCGGCCAATGCACATAGATGAATCACATCTTTAAAAAGAAACATATTTGCAATATACATGTATTAGCAAAAATGCTTTTAGTAAAAGTTATTACTGTTTTATGGGCCTATTTATCAAGCCGTCAACCGCAAATACACTGGAATTCCACAGCGTAATTGTGGCGAGCTTGATTCACCTCATTTATCAAAGCCTACAGACCGGCAAAAGTAGAATTTTGTGACGTAACATACGATCCGCCGGTCTCAGTCCGATACAGATCGATGCTTACGTCACTACAGATGTTCCGAATGCAAATTCGGCACTATCTGACTACTTTTGCTAGTTAACAAAAATCTACCAGGTACGCTCGCCACTATTCCGGCCCAGCGTACCTGGTTTTCAATCCGCCGCCCTGGAGGCGGCGGATGCCATAGGAATCAATGGGAGTCTGAAAGCAGCGAAAGCTCATGTTCGCTACTGCCCGATATCCCATTGATTTCTATGGGAGAATAAAAGTTACGTTTACACCTAACACCATAACATATACCTTGTGTGTAAACACCCCTAATCTGCCACCCCCTACACCGCCACCACCTACATTATACTTATTAACCCCTATTCTTCCGCCCCCTACACCGCCGCCACCTACATTATACTTATTAACCCTTAAGCTGCTGCCCCCGATACCTACATTATACTTATTAACCCCTAATCTGCCGCCCCAACACCGCTGCCACCTACATAAAGTTATTAACCCCTATCCCGCCGTTCCCGGACCCCACCGCAACAAAATAAAGTTATTAACCCCTAAACCTAACAACCTGCTAATTTTATATTAAATATTAACTCATCCCTATCTTATAATAAATTTAAACTTACCTTTAAAATTAAATTAAACTATATTAAACTATTAATTAACCTACCCTATTATACTAAAATTACATTAAACTATATTAAACCATTAATTAATCTACCCTAACTATTATACTAAAATTACATTAAACTATATTAAACTATTAATTAACCTACCCTAACTATTATAATAAAATTACATTAAATTATATTAAATTACTAATTAATCTACCCTAACTATTATCCTAAAATTACATTAAACTATATTAAACTAATAATTAATCTATACTAACTTCTATACTAAGATTACATTAAACTACAAATTAAATTAACTATATTATATATTTAAACACCTAACCCTACTCAAATAATTTAAATCTACACAAAAAAATAAACACTAAGTTACAAAAAATAAAAAAGAAATTATCAAAGATTTAATAATCTAAGGGCCCTATGAAAATAAAAAAGCCCCCACAAAATAAAACCCCCCCATAACCTACAATAATCTACAAATAGCCCTTAAAAGGGTCTTTTGTGGGGCATTGCCCCAAAGAAATCAGCTCTTTTACCTGTAAATAAAAAATACAAACAACCCCCCAACAGTAAAACCCACCACCCACACAACCAACCCCCCCAAATAAAAACCTAATCTAAAAAAAACTAAGATCCCATTGCCCTGAAAATGGCATTTGGATGGGCATTTAGCTCTATTGCACCCAAACCCTAATCTATAAATAAAACCCACCCAATAAACCCTTAAAAAATCCTAACACTAACCCCTGAAGATCGACTTACAGTTTTGAAGATCCGACATCCATCCTCCAAGAAGCCGGCAGAAGTCCTCATTGAATTCTATCAGCCAATCGGAATTAAGGTTGAAAAAATCCTATTGGCTGATGCAATAGGATTGAACTTCAATCCTATTGGCTGATCCAATCAGCCAATAGGATTGAGCTCGCATTCTATTGGCTGATTTTTTCAACCTTAATTCCGATTGGCTGATAGAATTCTATCAGCCAATCGGAATCTAAGGGACGCCATGAAGAGGATGCTCTGCGCAGGATGTCTTGAAGATGGACCCGCTCCTCGCCGGATGGATGAAGATAGAAGATGCTATCTGGGTGAAGACTTCTGCGGGCTTGGATGAAGACTTTGGCCGCTTGGATGAAGACTTCTCCTGGCTTCGATGAGGACTTCTGCCGGCTTCTTGGAGGATGGATGTCGGATCTTCAAAACTGTAAGTCGATCTTCAGGGGTTAGTGTTAGGATTTTTTAAGGGTTTATTGGGTGGGTTTTATTTTTAGGTTAGGGTTTGGGTGCAATAGAGCTAAATGCCCTTTTAAGGGCAATGCCCATCCAAATGCCCTTTTCAGGGCAATGGGGAACTTAGTTTTTTTAGTTAGGGTTTTATTTGGGGGTTGCGGAGGAATAGGGGTTAATAAGTTTATTAGAGTGGCGGTGGGCCCCAGTAGCGGCAGGATAGGGGTTAATAAGTTTATTACAGTGGCGGTGGGCTCTGAAGCGGTGGTTTAGGGGTTAATAACTTTATTTAGTTGCAGTGGGGTCCGGGAGCGGCGGGATAGGGGTAAAATAGTGTAGTATAGTGTGGGTGTTTAGTGACAGTATACAAATAAAGCTTTGAAAAAGCCGAATAGCAGCGAGATCGATGACTGTCAGTTAACATCGCCCCGTACTTGGTGCGCAGCTTTTTGACAGCTTTTTTGTTAACTATGGAGAGTGTATTCAGGTCCGTGGCAGCGTTGTTAGGCGATGTCAGGCGAGCGTATTTGTGCCGGCGAATGCAGCACAGTTGACGGCTTGATAAGTAGGCCTCTTAGTGTTAACATTTTTCTATGCATGTGCATGTGAAGCATACCTAGATATTTTCAGGGCACCAGCATTTTAAATACTGCAGCTGCACAGAGCACCAGTGGGGCTTGTATGTATCATTTCAGCAATTAACAAACTGAGTCATTACCAGATGGTACAAGCACCTTAGGCTCTCTGAGCAAGCGCTGTGTTTAAAATGCTGGTGCACGGTGCATACTTAAATACACTTTTGAAACAGCTATAGCCTTAATTAGAAGCATTTTTGCTAATACATGTATATTACAAAAATGCTTCTATTCAAAACTGAAATGCATCCGTGTGGATTCCAATTGTTACTGGAATGTCCCTTTAAACTATGACATATAACACATTAAATTAAAGAGCCATTATAGTGATACAGTGACATGCACTAATTCATTAGAGCTTGTCATTTTATCACTATTGGTGCTGTAATGCTATGAGTTAAACACATAGCTAACACATAGGAGCTGCAGAGCACTGCAGGTCATGTGACTTGCACTACTGATTGGATCTGCGGCTCCTGAGTGGTAATTAAACAATGTATTTAACCATTTTGCGGGGGTTAAGCACATAGAATTGCAGCATTGCTAGTAATAAAATCACATGCTCTACTGAATTAAAAGACCACTAAATACAGTAGAAATGAATAACTTATAAATACACAATAAAAATATGCAATTGAACTTAAATGAGCAGTAGAATATTTTCTGGTAAATATTAGTTATTCCAATATAATCATGTGACAGGTATCAGCCAATCACAAAAAAACATATATGTGTAAACTGTGCCCAATAGGAGCCTGAGCCTCAGAAAGTGTGCATATAAATAGAATGTACAAGTTTTGATAATGGAAGTATATAGGGAGTTTTTTTTTTTTAAACTGCATGCTTTATTTGAATCATGAAACTTTAATGTCTCTTTAAAGCATGTAGTTTATCACTATAACGCCCCATTTAATGTACATTTTAAAATGTTTTTACACTAATTCAGAAAAATGTACAATACAGATGAAAGTAAACAATATATTTAAAAAAAAAAGTATATTTACACACATAAATATATTAGTAATGCATTTACATGTCTTTTAAATAAATAATACACACATAACGTCCGTGCTTACATGGCTACCAATCAGAGGCTGAACTACCAGTGGTGCCCCAGGGCCCAAATGCTGGGGGCCCATAGCAGTCAGTCTATACATAGGCATGTGCAAAATGTCTGTCTGTCTATATACCAATCTATCTATCTATCTATCTATCTATCTTTCCTCAAATACAGAGCAGCATGTATATTATCACTTACTATTAGTCTATACAGGGAGTGCACAATTATTAGGCAAATTAGTATTTTGACCACATCATCCTCTTTATGCATGTTGTCTTACTCCAAGCTGTATAGGCTCGAAAGCCTACTACCAATTAAGCATATTAGGTGATGTGCATCTCTGTAATGAGAAGGGGTGTGGTCTAATGACATCAACACCCTATATCAGGTGTGCATAATTATTAGGCAACTTCCTTTCCTTTGGCAAAATGGGTCAAAAGAAGGACTTGACAGGCTCAGAAAAGTCAAAATAGTGAAATATCTTGCAGAGGGATGCAGCACTCTTAAAATTGCAAAGCTTCTGAAGCGTGATCATCGAACAATCAAGCGTTTCATTCAAAATAGTCAACAGTGTCGCAAGAAGCGTCTGGAAAAACCAAGGCGCAAAATAACTGCCCATGAACTGAGAAAAGTCAAGCGTGCAGCTGCCAAGATGCCACTTGCCACCAGTTTGGCCATATTTCAGAGCTGCAACATCACTGGAGTGCCCAAAAGCACAAGGTGTGCAATACTCAGAGACATGGCCAAGGTAAGAAAGGCTGAAAGACGACCACCACTGAACAAGACACACAAGCTTAAACGTCAAGACTGGGCCAAGAAATATCTCAAGACTGATTTTTCTAAGGTTTTATGGACTGATGAAATGAGAGGGAGTCTTGATGGGCCAGATGGATGGGCCCGTGGCTGGATTGGTAAAGGGCAGAGAGCTCCAGTCCGACTCAGACGCCAGCAAGGTGGAGGTGGAGTACTGGTTTGGGCTGGTATCATCAAAGATGAGCTTGTGGGGCCTTTTTGGGTTGAGGATGGAGTCAAGCTCAACTCCCAGTCCTACTGCCAGTTTCTGGAAGACACCTTCTTCAAGCAGTGGTACAGGAAGAAGTCTGCATCCTTCAAGAAAAACATGATTTTCATGCAGGACAATGCTCCATCACACGCGTCCAAGTACTCCACAGCGTGGCTGGCAAGAAAGGGTATAAAAGAAGAAAATCTAATGACATGGCCTCCTTGTTCACCTGATCTGAACCCCATTGAGAACCTGTGGTCCATCATCAAATGTGAGATTTACAAGGAGGGAAAACAGTACACCTCTCTGAACAGTGTCTGGGAGGCTGTGGTTGCTGCTGCACGCAACGTTGATGGTGAACAGATCAAAACACTGACAGAATCCATGGATGGCAGGTTTTGAGTGTCCTTGCAAAGAAAGGTGGCTATATTGGTCACTGATTTGTTTTTGTTTTGTTTTTGAATGTCAGAAATGTATATTTGTGAATGTTGAGATGTTATATTGGTTTCACTGGTAAAAATAAATAATTGAAATGGGTATATATTTGATTTTTGTTAAGTTGCCTAATAATTATGCACAGTAATAGTCACCTGCACACACAGATATCCCCCTAAAATAGCTAAAACTAAAAACAAACTAAAAACTACTTCCAAAAATATTCAGCTTTGATATTAATGAGTTTTTTGGGTTCATTGAGAACATGGTTGTTGTTCAATAATAAAATTAATCCTCAAAAATACAACTTGCCTAATAATTCTGCACTCCCTGTATATAGATTACAAGTGGAGCACTATTTATTGCTCCCGTTCGCATGTTAACTATGATTGACTTTGGATTTCTGCGCATCTGGATACGGTGTGCATTACAAATTGAAAGTAAAAAGTTTCGCTCATGCGCTTACTTGCTTCAATGTTGTGACCGCATTAACTTATTCAAGCATAGGCTTCAATGGACTGCGTAAACTGGAAAGTTGTTAAAAATTTCAAGCTCTATATAAATCATGAAACATTTCATTTTGACTTTACTGTCCCTTTAATTTTGTATCCATCTATTCCTAATTTAAAGTGCTTTGCGTGATTTTTTTTTCTTCTGATTTAGATTTAAATTAACTCAGATAACCCTGGAATAAAAAAACTATATACTGTAGGCCACTAGTTCACAGCTGTTCAGCTTAAATAGTATACACTAGCTGTCAGCACTATCCGGATTTAAAATATGAATGTTTATTGAAGGATAAACTTGTCTGGCCTGCTTTGACTCTTTTGCTATAATGTCATGTACAAATATATATAAAAAAAAATACATTCTGTGTTTAAACGTTGAACTACACAGTCTCAGTATTTTAGTGTATTGAACTTAGAGTTCCAGGGAGCAGCATTGCATTACTGAACGACCAGTGAATGATTGTGGGAAAGCAGTAGGCAGGGTGATCATTAATTGACCCATTTCAAATCATACCCTATGGGACATATTTATCAATGTGCAAGCGGACATGATACGAAGTAGCTTATCATGTCCGCCGTGCAACGATAAATGCCGACAGCATACGCTCCAGGGAGTTCCAGGGAGCAGCATTGCATTACTGAACGACCAGTGAATGATTGTGGGAAAGCAGTAGGCAGGGTGATCATTAATTGACCCATTTCAAATCATACCCTATGGGGCATATTTATCAATGTGCAAGCGGACATGATATGAAGTAGCGTATCATGTCCGCCGCACAACGATAAATGCCGACAGCATACGCTGTCTGCATTTATCATTGCACTTGTGAACTGCTGGTGCAATGCCGCCCCCTGCAGATTTGCGGCCGACTGTCCCCTAGCAGGGGGTGTCAATCAACCCGATCGTATTCGTTTGGGTTGATTTCTGTCCGCGGCCTCAGAGCAAGCAGACAAGTTATGGAGCAGTGATCCATACGGAGCTTGATAAATATGCCCCAATTGCTCTTCAGCTATAGGACCATTTATTAGATCCCACTGTCTGCAGGTATAGACCCAAACTAGAACTTAGATCAGACCCCATGTGTCTGAAGCCCCTCATCTATATACCCACATCAGACCTATTTTTATGTAGCTCTTATTCGTTATAACTACATATCAGGCTCATGACTCTGAAGCGTTTGTCAGTTACATGCATATGAAAGATCTGAGATCAAACACAGTTAATGAAGAGACCAGTTTTATTACATAAGTTTAACTGGACAACTTTTATTGGTCTCCTCAAAATACTGGATTGCCCAGTTTTATATGGGACACCTGAAAACCCAACAAGGGAGAGGATTGATGCTGGTTTCGGGGGGGGGGGGGGGGGTATGGTCAGTTATTGGGCTGGATATGGACGATCCAAATGTGGGTTGTTGATTCTGTGTATGGTTTGAGTAATCAGGTGGTTGAACTCACAGTGAGCAATAATGATTTGTGAATATGAGTACAGAAGGCCTATGTTTATATCTTTTGATTTTAATTCAACAAAGAAAAAATAAGTCTTTAATGACCTTTTAAAGTTGAGTTTGTGGGGCTTATCTATCAAGCTCTGAATGGAGCTTGACGCCCCGTGTTTCTGGCGAGCCTGTAGGCTCGCCAGAAACAGCAGTTATGTAGCAGTGGTCTAAAGACCACTGCTCCATTACCCTGTCCGCCAGCTCTGATGAGGTGGACAGGAATCGCGGGAATTCAACCCGATCAAGTACGATCGGGTTGATTGACACCCCCCTGCTGGCGTCCGCGAGTCTGCAGGGGGCGGCGTATTCAGCGAGGTCTTGCGGACCTGATCCGTACTGTCGGGTCAGGTCCGCAAGACCTTTGATACATAGGCCTCTATATTTAAATGCTTTTTATGTTAATTGCTTACTTACACCTTATCTGGACAGGACTCTTCTGGAGAACAATAGAAAATATAATAGAAATAAATTAGAAATTTGTTCAAATTGAATCTTAATCATGAAAGAGAAATCTTAGGATATGTCCCTTTAACTGAAAATTCTTCTCAAGTCTATCAACAACTGTTAAATCTATGGAAATAAAATTACCCATAATGCAACTCTCGCAAGCAGCGTTTGTGAAATAAAATTTTGATTGGGCATGCTAAAGTGTCCCTCGTAACTAAAATAATTTGCTCTATAATTTTTTTTTGTGTTATTTTTTTCTTACTATTAAATAACCCAGGAAATTCTTTGTGGGCTTTTACAAAGTAGTCTATTTTTCTAAGATTAATATGATTTAAAGCAACATTTAATGAAGTGTTAAGCAGAGGAATGTAAAATTCTTTTAAATGTATGTGTTTTGTGACCCTGTAAAACCTTGAATTTATAGATTACAGCTTTACAAATGAGTGTGGCCATATAGCATTCCAGAATCTGCCATTCTAATCTTCTAATATCTGGCAGAACGTGTGGTTTTGTTTTTTTAAACTGTATGCGTTTGTGCCACATAACAAGGTAGATTAGGAATTAGAAGAGCAGACGGCATGTTGAATTTTTAATAGTTTGTTTTTTGTATTTAGCGCACATACAGCTAGATTACGAGTTTTGCGGTATGTCTATACCGCTGAGAAATTGGCCATTGCGCATGGAATGGCCGGGAACGCATATTACGAGTCGCTATGGTAAGCATTTTAGCCTGTAATGCAACGTCCATTCCGCACTCAAAAAATTACGTTTGAGTGCGGGATTTTCATAGCGCCTGTATTACAGATTGTGCAGTCTGGCTAAAATGCTTCCGTTACAGCCTATACCAACATGACCTATACCGCCATCTGAGACCAGTAGTTATGGATTTTGCGAAACAAAAATGTTTCACAAAACTCATAACTAAAATGTTACAAAGTACATTAACACCCATAAACTACCTATTAACCCCTAAACCACCGCCCTCCCGCATCGCAAACACTATATTAAACTTATTAACCCCTAATCTGCCGCCCACCCACATCGCAACTATTAAATAAACCTATTAACCCCTAAGCCACCGCCCCCAACATCGCAGACACTAAATAAACCTATTATCCCATAAACCGCTGCCCCCCACATTGCCAACACTATAATAAATTATTAACCCCTAAACCTCCAGCCCCCCACATCGTAACTAATAAACTAATCCTATGAACTAAGCATCAAAAAAAATGTATAACAGGAGCACCAAGTATATGGATAAAAAATCAAACTTTATTTAGAACATAAAGGGTATCTTAACCCTTGGGTAAGAACATACATGTATAGTCAAACAGATGAAAAAGGCTGACCGGTTTCGGCTGTTGCCTTACTCCTAGCCTGCTTAAAACTGTCTGTCAGTTCTCAGATTTAAAAACTCTCATCTGCAATCCTATTGGTTCAAAATTCCACACCCCTCATTGTAACTCCCTTCAGCTTAAATCAATTAACCCTCCTTTTCAACTTAGCTGTACTTGTCTAATTGCTCAACATTACAAATTTGATTGCTGAGACTAAGTTCCTAACCTCCTATTTATCACTAATATTCAATATTCAATAGGAGCCAAACAGTGAAAACATGAAGGAAACTGTTGATTGGGTCTATTAAACATACATTTTACATCATTGTGTAGGGAAACTGTCTTAGAGCTTGAACCGCTTTGTATATAGACATATGTATAGACATTAGTATTGTGTGTTTTAGTGTTTATCCTGTCTTTTTTAACAGCTCTCGCATCTCCTACCTCAGAGCGGTTCCTGTTTCTTTATATTCATCCTAGACCGCCTTTGGTATTGTGGGAAGAAGGTGTATTGTGCTTAAAATCTGTGTTCGTTCGTAATTACTGTTTACTAATAGAAGCTATTTCCAAAACCTTATTGGTCAGATACCGTACGTGCCAGCCAATCCGGTGCGGTCTACCAAACCCCAGTGCTTTGCAAGGAGTCTCGAAGGTAGCTATTGGTCCCTGCTTATTGAATCCTGATTGGTCAACAATCGTATGTGTGCGCCAATCAAAACGTAGCCTGTCACGACACACATCGCTGTCAGTCCCCGCTCTCTCATGTTATTATTGCTAAATGTTCATTGCTTGTGAACAATGGAATATATTTATACATTGTGAGCGTGCATTGTCTGTTGAATTTAAATCTAAAAAATATAATAAATATAACAACCCTGTTATGATGCTCTTTTATGAACCACACTCAAGTATAAATACACATTTAAAGGGGCAAGTGTGTTATGCTCTAGCTATGTGCTCATCTCCAGTAGATATCCCAAATAAGTAGTGAATTCTAATTTGCTATTTTAGGTATATTTAACCTAAGTTTATTCTGATCTATTCTGCCCAGCATCAAAAATAAGCTGCTTATTAAATTAAAGAATGTTACCTTTGTTATAATGTACCCTTAAGAACCACAATTCAAGTACACAAATAAATACACATTATAAAGTGCCAAGTGTGTTTATGCTTTAACTATGTACTTGTTAGTAGTAAATATCCTCAACAAGTAGTGAACTCTTATTTACTATTTTAAGTGTATTTAGCTAAATTAATTCTTATCTATTATACTTAGCTTCAAAATGAGCTGCTAATTACCAAGGACCTAGGGAGTTTGTACACTATCTATGTATTTAACCTTAGTATCTCTGACAAACCATGAATGTGCTACTTCCTACCAAGGACCTGGAGTGTATTGTGCTTTATTTGTGTATTAATATTTTGGTAAATATTCTCTATGCATATGTAAATGTTCTTAGTGCATAGGTAAGATTAGGTTTACATAGTAATTATTTTGTTACCTAAATACCTCAAATGAGTATAATGTTGTTCCAAATGTACACTACCAAAAATTAATGAGGTCAAATTCTGAATTGAGGCCGTCTGGAATCCTTGTTTTTAAGCGAAAGATCCAGAAGGCCTCCCTTTCGCCTAGTTTGCGGGTTCTGTCCCCCCCTTTTATCTGGACTGGTACCTTCTCTATGATGGTCCAGGAAAAGAACGAATTATCTTTGTTGTGTGTAATCGAAAAATGTTTAATAAGTGGCGTTGTGAGAACCCCTGCTTTGATATCCGCTAGATGTTCTTTTATCCGTACCCTGGCTTCCCTTGTCGTGAGGCCTACATACTGGAGGGCACAGTGGGTGCATGAAATCAAGTACACTACAAAGTGACTTCAAGTGGTTGACAGTGGATGTAAGATCCCTATATTCAACCATACCACATGATAAGGGCCTGGAAGCCATAAAATTATTTCTGTCAAAAAAGTATCCAAATGATCAGGATTTTATTGGATACATATTGAGAGTAACCAGATTTCTCCTTACCCACAACTATTTCCTGTTTGAGGGGGAGTTCTTTCTCCAGAGGCGTGGGACAGCGATGGGGGCAAAATTTGCCCCTTCTTACGCCAACCTTTTCATGGGTTGGTGGGAGTTCTCCCACGTCTTTGGAGAGCGAAACCTGTTCAGGCAGGAGATAGTGTGGTATAGGCGCTTCATTGACGATCTCCTCTTCATTTGGCAAGGCTCCTATAATGATCTAGAGAAGTTTGTAGAGGGACTTAACAACAACAATGTAGGCATTAGCTTTACGTCCGAGATACAAGAACACACAGTTAATTTTTTGGACATCTCATTAAAGGGAGAAACAGGTCAGAAGATTACCACAGAGACATATCGGAAGCCTATCACAGGGAACTCTTTGCTGCACGTCTCAAGTTGCCACCACCCAAGAAGGGTGTTTAGGGGTGTAGCTAGAGGCCAGTTCATTCGCCTGAAAAGGAACTGTACTGATCAAAGTACATATGAGAAACAGGCCGATGAACTATCTGTTAGACTCATGGAAAGAGGCTATCCAGGGTCAATAATTACAAAAGAGAGAAACGCTGTTACCAAAATTAACAGAGTTGATCTTTTGAGACAGAAAAACACAAAGTCCATAAAAAGAACAAAAGGGACTGAGGACAGGAAAATCACATTCACGACAGAATATTCACAGCAGTACACACAAATATGTCAGATCATTAGAAATAATTACCATCTTTTGTCAGCAGATGATGCTCTAAAGGAGACAGTATCTGAGGGCATCAGATGTACATACAAAAGAAACAGAACAATAGGCAATATAATTGCACCCACAAGATTGAGGAAGGAACAGACGGATGGGTCCTCCTGGTTGAGATTAAATGGGACCTATAGGTGTAACCATTTATCCTGCAAAGCTTGCGAGAAAGTCACTGTAGGGGACTCCTTCAGCTCTCTAGTTACGGGGGAACACTTTCAGAAGAATTTATGTCTCAACTGCAGGTCTACCTTTGTAGTGTACTTGATTTCATGCACCCACTGTGCCCTCCAGTATGTAGGCCTCACGACAAGGGAAGCCAGGGTACGGATAAAAGAACATCTAGCGGATATCAAAGCAGGGGTTCTCACAACGCCACTTATTAAACATTTTTCGATTACACACAACAAAGATAATTCGTTCTTTTCCTGGACCATCATAGAGAAGTTACCAGTCCAGATTAAAGGGGGGGACAGAACCCGCAAACTAGGCGAAAGGGAGGCCTTCTGGATCTTTCGCTTAAAAACAAGGATTCCAGACGGCCTCAATTCAGAATTTGACCTCATTAATTTTTGGTAGTGTACATTTGGAACAACATTATACTCATTTGAGGTATTTAGGTAACAAAATAATTACTATGTAAACCTAATCTTACCTATGCACTAAGAACATTTACATATGCATAGAGAATATTTACCAAAATATTAATACACAAATAAAGCACAATACACTCCAGGTCCTTGGTAGGAAGTAGCACATTCATGGTTTGTCAGAGATACTAAGGTTAAATACATAGATAGTGTACAAACTCCCTAGGTCCTTGGTAATTAGCAGCTCATTTTGAAGCTAAGTATAATAGATAAGAATTAATTTAGCTAAATACACTTAAAATAGTAAATAAGAGTTCACTACTTGTTGAGGATATTTACTACTAACAAGTACATAGTTAAAGCATAAACACACTTGGCACTTTATAATGTGTATTTATTTGTGTACTTGAATTGTGGTTCTTAAGGGTACATTATAACAAAGGTAACATTCTTTAATTTAATAAGCAGCTTATTTTTGATGCTGGGCAGAATAGATCAGAATAAACTTAGGTTAAATATACCTAAAATAGCAAATTAGAATTCACTACTTATTTGGGATATCTACTGGAGATGAGCACATAGCTAGAGCATAACACACTTGCCCCTTTAAATGTGTATTTATACTTGAGTGTGGTTCATAAAAGAGCATCATAACAGGGTTGTTATATTTATTATATTTTTTAGATTTAAATTCAACAGACAATGCACGCTCACAATGTATAAATATATTCCATTGTTCACAAGCAATGAACATTTAGCAATAATAATATGAGAGAGCGGGGACTGACAGCGATGTGTGTCGTGACAGGCTACGTTTTGATTGGCGCACACATACGATATTTGACCAATCAGGATTCAATAAGCAGGGACCAATAGCTACCTTCGAGACTCCTTGCAAAGCACTGGGGTTTGGTAGACCGCACCGGATTGGCTGGCACGTACGGTATCTGACCAATAAGGTTTTGGAAATAGCTTCTATTAGTAAACAGTAATTACGAACGAACACAGATTTTAAGCACAATACACCTTCTTCCCACAATACCAAAGGCGGTCTAGGATGAATATAAAGAAACAGGAACCGCTCTGAGGTAGGAGATGCGAGAGCTGTTAAAAAAGACAGGATAAACACTAAAACACACAATACTAATGTCTATACATATGTCTATATACAAAGCGGTTCAAGCTCTAAGACAGTTTCCCTACACAATGATGTAAAATGTATGTTTAATAGACCCAATCAACAGTTTCCTTCATGTTTTCACTGTTTGGCTCCTATTGAATATTGAATATTAGTGATAAATAGGAGGTTAGGAACTTAGTCTCAGCAATCAAATTTGTAATGTTGAGCAATTAGACAAGTACAGCTAAGTTGAAAAGGAGGGTTAATTGATTTAAGCTGAAGGGAGTTACAATGAGGGGTGTGGAATTTTGAACCAATAGGATTGCAGATGAGAGTTTTTAAATCTGAGAACTGACAGACAGTTTTAAGCAGGCTAGGAGTAAGGCAACAGCCGAAACCGGTCAGCCTTTTTCATCTGTTTGACTATACATGTATGTTCTTACCCAAGGGTTAAGATACCCTTTATGTTCTAAATAAAGTTTGATTTTTTATCCATATACTTGGTGCTCCTGTTATACATTTTTTCTGATGCTTAGCTTATTATTTGGCCAAACAGTGAGCACAGGTTTTGGATACAAATTGCGGTAGGTGGGCTAGAGGCACACTGCACTGACTGTCTTTTTATCCAAGGGACACAGGTGGACGTTTTTCAGGCCCCCAAAAACAAAATAATGGGCAGAGAGTAATAATCCTGGATTACAAGGCACAACTGTTCACACCAATACTGGACACAGCATCCGGATCTGAGAAAACACCTCACCAAGAGACTGAAGAGTGGTGAGTCAAGCATTTTATCTTGTGTATACACGGATGTCTGGGAGTGGTCCCTTGTGAATGATATTATTGTGGGGGTTGTTTTGGGGAACACCGCCACATTTTTTCCTTTATAAACAGTCTAATTTGTGCAGTGGCCTTACAAGGAATTACAGGACTATTTATATATTTCTTTAATAACAGTGCATACACCTCAACCCCTTCCCCTATTGTATTTTGAAAGTAATCCTATGAACCCCTAAACCGCTGGATCCCCACATCGCAAAACACTAAATTAAACTAATAACCCCTAAACCTAACACCCCCCCAACTAAATTACAATGTAACTATCTTTAAATAAATAAAAACTTACCTGTGAAATAAAAAAAAACTAACATTAAACTATAAATTAACCTAACATAACTATTCTAATAAAATAAAATAAACTACAAATTAAAAAATATAAATTAGAAATTTAAAAAACCCAATACTACGAAAAAAATTAAAAAATCTAACGTTACAAAAAATAAAAAAAACCACTAAATTACGAAAAAAACTCTAAGATTACAAAAAATAACAAACGAAATGATCAAAAATAAAAACAATTACACCTAATCTAATAGTCCTATAAAAAAGCTCCCCAAATAAAAACACCCCCTAACCTACAATAAACTACCAATAGCCCTTAAAAGGACCTTTTGTAGGGCATTGCCCTAAGTTTAATAGCTCTTTTCCTAGAAAAAAGTCCCCCAACAGTAAAACCCACCACCCAACTAACCCCCCAGAATAAAAAACTTAAGTCTAAAAAAATCCTAACCTACCCATTGCCCTTAAATGGGCATTTGTATGGGCATTGCCCTTAAAAGGGCATTCAGTTCTTTAGCTGCCCAAAAACCCTAATCTAAAAAAAAACATCCAAAAATTAAAAAAAAAAAAACTAACTCTAACCCCATAAAATCTACTCACGGTTCCAGAAGACTGGACATCCATCTTCATCCAGGCGGCGAGAAGTCTTCATCCAGGCGGCGACACCTTCATCCATCTCGGGGACGTCTTTTATCTTCATCCCGGTGGCGCGGAGCAGAACTATCCTGGAGGGCAATGACATCCTGCGCGGAGTGTCTTCTTCATACGATCACCGCCTTACACTGACGTTGAATGCAAGGTACCCGTTTTAATAATGGCGTACCTTGCATTCCTATTGGCTGATTTGATTCTTCAAATCAAATTAGCCAATAGGATTTAAGCAGCTGTCATTCTATTGGCTAATTCGAATTAGCCAATAGATTGAGAGCTGCTTAAATCCTATTGGCTGATTTTAACAGCCAATAGGATTTTAGCAGCTCTAATTCCTATTGGCTGATTCAAAATTTTCAGCCAATAGGAATGCAAGGGACGCCATCTTGGATCGCGTCCCTTGCATTGAAGATTCAGTGTATGGCGCCGACCGTATGAAGAGGATGCTCCGCGCCGGATGTCTTCCAGATGGGCCTGCTCCGCGCCTCCGGGATCAAGATAGAAGATGCCGTCTGGATGAAGATTGAAGAGGCCGCCTGGATGAAGAATTTTTGCTGCTTGGATCAGGACTTCACCGCCGGGATGAAGATTGATGAGGCCGCCTGGATGAAGACTTCTAGCCGCCTGGATCAGGACTTCAACTCCGGGATGAATATCATTCAAGCGGGACTTCAAAAACTGTAAGTGGATCGTCAGGGGGTTAGTGTTAGGCTTTTTAAAGGGTTTTTTGGGTGTTTTTTTTTTTAGTTTAGGGTCTGGGCAGTAAAAAAGCTAAATGCCCTTTAAGGGCAATGCCCATACAAATGCCCTTTTCCGGGCAATGGGTAGCTTAGGGTTCTTTAGAATTAGGTTTTTTATTTTGGGGAGTTGGTTGGGCAATGGGTTTTACTGTTGGGGGGTCTTTTGGGGGTGTTTTTTTTACAGGTAAAAGAGTTAATATCTTTGGGGCAATGCCCCACAAAAGACCATTGGCAGTTTGTTGTAGGCTAGGTTTTTTTTATTTTGGTTTGCCTTTTTTATTTTAATAGGGTTATTAGATTAGGTGTAATTCTTTTTTATGTTGGATAATTTCGTTTGTTATTTGCCGTAATTTAGTGTTTGTTATTTTTTGTAACTTAGGTTTTTTTTATAATTTTTTTGGTAATTAGATACTTTGTAATTTTTAGGATTAGGATTTTTTTTAATGTGTAGTTTAGTTTTATTTAATTGGTAGTTAGTTTATTTTTAGTTTAATTATTATATTAGTTTAATTGTTAGTTTAAACTAAAAAAATTTAATTTGACAGGTAAGTTTTAATTTAATTTAAGATAGGGAAATTGTAATTTTAATCTAAAATTAGGGGGTTGTTAGGTTTAGGGGTTACTAGTTTAAATTAGTTTATTGCATTGTGGGGGGCTTTCGGTTTAGGGGTTACTAGGTTTAGTATAGTGGCGGCGGTGTAGGGCTTAATAACATTAGTATAGTGGGGGCGATGTGGGCGGTCGACAGATTAGGGGTTAATAATATTTAAATAGTGTTTGCGATACGGGAGGGCGGCGGTTTAGGGGTTAATAACTTTAGTATAGTGGTGAGGATGTCAGGGAGCGGTGGAATAGGGGTTAATAATTTTTTTAAGTGGCGGAGATATCGGGAGCGGCAGATTAGAGGTTAATAAATTTATTATAGTGTTTGCAATGCAGGAGGGCTTCGGTTTAGGGGTTATTAGGTAGTTTATGGGTGTACTTTGTAACAGTTTAGTTATGAGTTTTATGTTACAGCTTTGTAGTGTAAAACTCATAACTACTGACTTTAGATGGCGGTACAGATCTTGTCATTTTAGGCTGTAACGCTCGCTTTTTAGCCGTACCGCAAAACTCGTAATACCGGCGCTATGGGAATCCCATGAAAAAACGTCATTTTTAGGAGCGCAGAACTGACATTGCGGTACAGGCTAAAAGGCTTGTGGTACACCTATACAGACAAGACTTGTAATGGCCGCGGTGCTGTTTTAACGCTGAAAATACCATATTTTCAGTGTTAAAAGACGAACGCACAAACTTGTAATCTAGGTGAATGTGATTTATAATGTATATACTATTATGCATTCCCAATTTAGTAGATATGTGCATTTGTTTAGTTACAAATGCATATTTGTAATGAAAATACAGATATTTGTTTCGTTTTCACAAAACGAATATCTGAACGAATACACTAATGTTACATAAAAAGAATATATACTAACGAAATTCGTTAGTACACATTTGTTTAATTTAAATTACCCTTAGAAGGTAAAATACTTACCTATACCGCACTGGGGAGCTTTGCAAATCCCAACCCTTCAGTCTAACTCCCCTAATGACAACGAGTAGCCAACAGCAAGTTATTATAGACTTTAATGGTTGGATGTTAAAGCCTCTGATTGAAAAGCCTCCCGATAAAACAAAAGTGCGGAAGTATAATGCCCGTACAGGCTCTGCAAAAATATACAGTTATATTAAACTGCAAAAATGGCAGATACATCCATGTCACTTGCCAGGTCACCATAGCAACAAAAAGACCTGGTACCTAGAAACAGATGCGAATGTTTATTAAATATTGTGTGTGTGTGTATGTATATATATATATATAGTTACACACATACATTTTTATTTATGTATTTATTTGCAAAAATGTTATCTGTTTGCAAGAGCACTAAATGACAACACTATTTCCTACCATGTAGTGCTCTAGGTAGTTACATATTTAGATTTTGTGCTCACTCAGAATTCCCCCCCCATCTTACCCAGGTTTTTTGCCTTTTTTGGCCATAATATTTTTTTGGTCAGGTGCAAACACAGATTTCTTCAAACAATACTTCCCCAAACACAATACTAAGTGCTAAAAGCCAACAAAACTAAAGGCAATAGCTAAATAAAGGGAAGGTTCAGAGTTACCTCTAAACTGTAATCTCCATTGGCAGTCTCTTATTATACCCCCTAGAATGTAAGCTCCTTGGGCAAATCTCCCATCATATACCTCTAAAGTAAGTAACTGTAACTTCATACAGATATAACCACCAGTAATCTTGCATACAGAGCGAGACAGAGTGCAGGAAGGTATAATACAAAAATATTAGACAGGGGCCTTACAACTGAGTGCTCGTCAGACTAGTCACATAGTTTCTTGATGTGAGTCAGTGCCGGCCGTGCTTTTCATGGCTGCTTAATTTGTGCCAGACAGCTAGCGCTGTCCCCCCCAATCTGCCACCCTAGGCAAGTAAGTGCCTTGCTTACCTAGGCCAAAATACAACCCTGGCTCTAGGCATGTGCACGCTGCCTGCCGAAGGTTGCAAGCGGCCCCCCTTCTTCTGCATTTATAGGCATAAGAAACCTCTGAATGCACATATCTACTACCTAGGTATCTCTTAAACAAAGAACTAAGCAAATTTGATAATAGGATAAATTGGCATTTTTTGTTTACAAATTGTAGGTTCTGTTTAAATCGTGAAAGAAATATTTTGGGTTTCATGTCCTTTTTAATATAAATGACATTGCTTTCACTAGTTCAATAAAGCTACAAATACATACAAATCCAGATAAATATTCATTAGATCCTTCTGAAAAGGAGATGAATGAGCCAGGTGCAGGGAACAGAAACAAGTCGCTCATGAACTGAATTTGTTAACTGAATGGTTAATTCAGATGTGTTGAATAGAAGAAGTGGTAAAGCAAATAGTGGATGACGGCTATTTTTACTATAACAGGCGCTGCTTATGGTTTAGGTGGCATGAAGTAAAAAAAAAATGAAAGTGTTTTTTCAAATCTGTTATACTTAAAAGGGACAATAAAGTCATAATTAGACATTCATGATTAAGATATAATATACAATTTTTAACAACTTAACAATTTACTTCTATTTCATTTGCTTCCTTCTCTTGCTATCCTTTGCTCAAAGGTTTATCTAGGAAAGCTCAGGAGCAGCTAAGAACCTAGGTTCTAGCTGCTGATTGGTGGCTGCATATATATACTAATTGTCATTGGCTCACACATGTGTTCAGTTAGAAACCAGTAGTGCATCGCTGTTCCTTTAACAAATGATACCAAGAAAATTAAACAAATTTGATAATAGAAGTAAACTGGAAAGTGTTTTAAAATTGTATGTTCTACCTAAATCATGAAATAAACATTTTGGGTTTCATGTCCCTTTAATTAAGCATATCCTTTGATGCAGTTAATAATATAGATTCATTAAAATGTTGTCTCCTTTGCACAAAGTTAGGATTCAAATCTTCCTTATATATACTCCCTCTTTTTGCCTGAGATCAGCAGACAATCATTTGCCTGATATGTAGGGTGACCAAATTGCCGCTTTAAAAAGGGACACGTGAAAAATACATGTCAGGGCTTTTTTCAGGGCTGTTTAAAGAAATGTTTTGTATAAGAACCCTGACATATGTATTTTTCATATGTGTCCCTTTTTAAAGCGGCAATATGGTCACCCTACTGATATGGCTTAAAAGATACACTTAAAACTACAAATATTCTTTAATATCATAGATTCAATAGAATTAGTTTGTAAAACTCATATTTGGCTGAAAAAACTTGCAGGATTAATAAAGATTTGCACCTGCTCCTTGTCAGAGCAGCAAGTGGTGAGATTAGTTTAATTGAAATCCATCGAGCCATTAACTTCCGGACGCATAGAATGATTTTCACGGTTCTCACTAAAACAGTCCGCTGTAACATATGCACAAGAATTTTTTTTAAAGAAAAATAAAATTAAATATGAGACAAACGCATCACCTTTGACATAGCGAGACGAGATATTTCACACGAGCAATTGCGGCTTTCTAATTCCTTCATGCTGAATTGGCCTTGGAGCATCTGAAACACTTCAGAACTCCCATAGTCAGATACATTTTCATATTTTTCAATTGGAAATCGTTGATGTCAATCAACCACAAAAAGAGGGACTTAGGGGCGGGTGAAGGAAGCTCGATCGAAAAAAAAACCAATATTATAAGGTATTTATCAACTTTCAAATATAAGATTTGCAAAAACGATGAATAAAAGTCCCCCTAAATTGTATCGATTTAACATATGACGTAAATGGGTATGGTTGAGTTGACATTCACTTTAACTTCCGTTTCAGGAGGACCAGAAACGATTTACTTTGCATGCATGTCTGCCCATTATCACTGCACTGTCTAATATACCTTATCCAGCCATTAGATGATGTCGTAGGTCGCAAAAATGGAAAATAGAGAGACCATTCCTAAAACCTAAAAAGAAAAAAAAAAAATATAATAATTAAATAAAATCAATTAAAAAAAACTGCTAAAGAATGATGATTTTTTTTTACATGTTCCAAAGATCAGTTAAATTGATTTTATTTGTTTAATAAGGTCAATATCCTTGTGTATAATTAAAAAAATAAAACCAGACTTTTACGTCCCTTTAAAATGCTGCAGTGTCTCCATGGGTGACAAAGTTTTGTAGGAACTTGATGCCAGATTAAAAACAAAAAAATAAATGCATCGTGGCTTCTGGGCCTTAGACGACTTGCTTAGCCCCGTTAATTTTCCAGAGCTGTCTGTGCTGGTATGCGCTTTAACTGCCACGGAATGTATTCGCATGGCAGGCTTCATCCCAAAAGGCATTCAATTCCATCTTGGGAGACTTTTTCTGAATACTTTCTCCTTGTTCTCCAGCTGCAGTTGCAGTCTGAGGTTATTAGAGCAGTGATTTTTCATTTGTTTGTGTAGGCAAGCATGTAAGCCTTCTCTTTGTCATATAGGAGTTTAGACATAAAATGACTTTGGTTTTAAAATGAAGTATTGCAGAAAAATAAAACCTCACATAGCACATTCCAATAATTTACAGCCACATTTACTTTATGAAATGTAGCCACGTCTAAATATAGTTTTTTTTCTCTAACTTTTATATTAGTATGACTTATAAATATTAGTTATTTTAGTATATGGACATGTGTATATATTTGTTTCTCTGATTACTAAAATAGCTCCTACAAAAGAGCATTAGTGACACTAATTTAAAAATAGTTTTCTCTTAGGGCTAGATTTATGAACGCTGAGGCGTACAGGGGCGCGTATACGCGCCCCTGTACGCCTCAGCTCGCCTGTGGCGGGGCGAAATTATCCGCAGGTAATTAACATTGCACACGAGCGCAATTTTGTGCTCGCGTGCAATCCCGCCCCCTGCCCGCGCAAGCAAATCACGCGCGGGCAGGAGCTGTCAATCTCCTCGGTCGGACTCGACCGAGGAGATTGAATTTTGCCACAATAGAGGTGGCGTAGATGTTAGGGAAGCAGCGGTCTGGTGACCGCTGCTTGATAAATCCCGGCGAGCAAGTTCTTGAGAGAACTTGCTGCCGTAGGGGCTTAATAAATATAGCCCTTAATGTGCTCCAAATGACTTGTTATACATACTGCAGAGTATTAAGGCCTAGTTACTAGTAAAGTGCAAAATTGCGTTTTCGAGAGTGTGATATTTGCGCTCCACTCAGTAATACCAGCACACGTAAATGTACACTGGTATTACCTTGTGTTCGCATTGCCTGGAAGCCTTGTGCTCACGAAAGCGTGCTTCCATAGGCTCCAATGAAAGCCTTGTTCTGATGCCGTTAGACGCGGCATAGAACCTAGCACAGCGCAGGGGGTAAGTTGCATAACGTTGGGCAGCAGATTTAAAAAAAAAATGTGTTTGAGACTTTGAGAGGTTGCAAATGCAAATTCGCATTACCCTATAGACTTCAATGGAGTTAAAAAGTTGAAAAAATACCTAGCACCCACAAGTCTCACAAACAGGATTACGGTTATTTAAAAGCATAATATAAGAAGATAATATTGCATTTTTCATAATCTAATGTTCTGCACATAGCAGAATATGTTCTATTTATTCTTAAAGAAATATTTAAATGTATATCTGATGGATATTTGCACAAATTTATATTTATACATATATATATACATACACACTTGATTATATAGGTCTAGATATATACAGATATATAAAGGAATATCTATTTAAAAATGCATAGAGCATATCCCCCTTTGTGCAGAACATTGGAATGTGAGATATATATATAGTAAATACACAGTTAAACACATGAATATTGCATAAATATATTTTTCAGGTTTTCATCAACTTAACTGTAAAGGGATACCAAATTACAAATAGATTATTTATAGATAAGACTGGCCAGTCAAGTGTGATTTTTGCATCTTTTTTAAATGTGTGTCTATGATGTGTAGGAATTCTGCCCATGGATAGGGCTGGAGTCCGCTATTTTTAGATTTGATTCTGAAATAAATTTATATAAGACTATTTTCTAAAAGAGTGCTGCAATCCCTTTTCTTTATACTTAATTTGTCGAAATTTTGTATACTCCATCTATCTTTTTTACTTTTTAATATTAATTACCATAGGGTCTGCACCATGAGATGTGACTACATCTAACTAAAATAGTATATATCTTTTCACCGTAAGTGGTGAAACAAGCAATCTCTCCCCTAAAAAATATTTTGTACATATATATATATATATATATATATATATATATATATATATATATATATATATATATATTTAGACATGTAATAGAAGAAGGGAAAAGGGGAAAGGGAATATTCAAAAAGCGCAACACTCTGGAAAAGATCCCAGTATTAAGGGAATATTTGTAGAGGGTATAAGAGGACCGTGTGGTTAAAAGTGAGCGCTGCTAACAAGTGGATTAGCACACAATGTTGAATGTAGTAAATAAATGATATTTATAATTATACTCCTGCAATTGTATGTAAAGTGTATAAGCTTCACACTGTAAGGCTTATGTGGTAAAAATAACAAAAGATGTATTAGATCAATAAAACCAATATACTTATGCTGGTGTTAATAATGATATTGTAGCCGCATAACTGCTGTAATACCTAGTAGATACAATAAAACAAACTAAAAACAAATACAATTATAGCAGAAATGATTAAAGTATTAACATTAACACTCTACCATACATAAAATATTTTAGTAACCAGGATATGGCTGAAATATTCGCTGAAATAAATTAAAATACATCAAATGTCCTCAATAATACTTCTACCTCTGAGGAAGAAGGGTACAAGTGTTTATATCCCTTTGAAACGCGTCAGGATTGTATCTTACCTTATGCTATACTTGCACTGAGTGCAGATTCTACAAGCATCGTGCTCCCGCATTAGAGTTAAAGGACATTCTTTTAAGTTTTTAATTACCTCATATTATTGAGGACATTTGATGTAAGCGTACATCTTTATTAAATAATAAAAATTGTGATATTTCCAAACAGTGTTGCACTATTGCATGTCCTTTGTCTTACATGATCGCACCTAATTCGGGAAAGAGCGAAAGAGAGTTCTGTATCGAAAGAGGATACCCCTCCATCTTGCTACCGATACCGGGAAGGAGAACTATCTATACACTACGCGGCACTTACCTCATGAGATTGAGGTAAAGGAGTGTAAGTAGACTCCCAACGGGTACGTTGTGGAACGTGGATCTACCTTTTTACCTGCCTATTAGATTTGCATTATATTCATCTATATACATCTATAGAAGTTTTCATCCGATATTGGACATTTACCAGAACTTTTTTTTTGTGTGTTATATTTGTATCGATATTTCATTGCATCTTATATTTGAATTTAGACTTCATCTAATTATTTCAGCAAATATTTCAGCCATATCCTGGTTACTAAAATATTTTATGTATGGTAGAGTGTTAATGTTAATACTTTAATCATTTCTGCTATAATTGTTTTTTGTTTTTAGTTTGTTTTATTGCATCTACTAGGTATTACAGCAGTTATGCGGCTACAATATCATTATTAACACCAGCATAAGTATATTGGTTTTATTGATCTAATACATCTTTTGTTATTTTTACCACATAAACCTTACAGTGTGAAGCTTATATACTTTACATACAATTGCAGGAGTATAATTATAAATATAATTTATTTACTACATTCAACATTGTGTGCTAATCCACTTGTTAGCAGCGCTCACTTTGAACCACACGGTCCTCTTATACCCTCTACAAATATTCCCTTAATACTGGGATCTTTTCCAGAGTGTAGCGCCGTTTGAATATTCCCTTTCCCCTTTTCCCTTCTTCTATTACATTTTATATCTATCAGGTTAATTGTTCTTGGGGGCACAGTTCTCACTGGATAGGCATTCAAAGGCAGCAAGTTCTATACTCTTGTTTAGATTTATTTTTAGGGTGTTCATTCAGCGCCATACCTACACACATCTTTTTGCACATATATTTAGACATGTGTATGTGTGTATGTATCTCTATGTTAAAGCCCTTCACAGTCTTTTTTTTTAATAACACCTGAGACCTCATATCTTTGAGCCCGTATAACTTCTTAACGCATTATTTTTATTTAATATTTTTTTATCAGATAGTGTTATTATGAGAATGAAAGTGAACAGATCCGTTGAGGTTAAAACCACAATGGTGGGGCTGCGCTAAATCAACAAGTAGACGTAATAGCTTATTATACCGAAAAATCGCTCATTGGAACATATTGAAGTATAAGTGTGAAAATCCGTGCTGCTGGGTCAACAGAGGAAGGTGTATCTCTAACACCCTTCCAATAGATAAAAAGATTCGTAAAAAAGGAGAAAACCCTTTAGCGCACAGGATAAACAGAATGTGAATAATAATAATAATCTATATGCTAAAAAAAAAGAAGGGAAAGAACCATCTGATTGTTAGCAACATAAACCAAACACATATATGTGTGTCAGATATAATGACCATGTAAAATATTAATCAGAAAAGGATATAAATGATTGATAAGAAATCTATATGATAACGCTATTAAAGGGAACCAATCAATATCATATAAGAGCAACGTAAAAACACATATAAGCTATTCAGATATTGTAATCAAACGTTATATATCTAAATAGTTCAAAGAGTCAATAACATAGAGGGGAACAGGCAGGATTCCACAAATCGTATGTCTTGAGATCCCAATACGGGCAGGCGGCTGAAAAACAGGTACTCACCGATCTTTACCTCAATCTTATGAGGTAAGTGAAGAGCACAGTCAGGGGAAAACTGGGAGGCGGAAGTGTGAATAAATCCAGTCTGCACCTCGTCCACCTGAACGTCAATCCTCAGCCACATCCTTCAGGTTCTCTATAAACTGAATCCCTCGAGATCGCTCCAAACCAAAAAGTGTAACATAAGGGCAAAGAAAGGAGGGAGAGCGAGGGACTGTGATAGTGTAAAATCGTTTTAATTATTATAAAAAAAAAGCGCAGTTAAAAACATGTTTACAAAATTCAACCTCAAACATGTGAGGTATGTTCGTGCCTTAAATAGAATGTCGATACAAGGAAACTCAAAAGAGGCTGCTAAGCAACGTCTGCCAGGACCGGGTAGCCCACACAATACACTTTACGCGTTTCGAAGTTTGTTATATCTAATACTTCTTCATCAGAGGTTAGGCGTATGAGTACTTTTAAATGCTTATGTATTTTGTGACTTCAGCAAAGTATATGAAGGGAGTTAAGCACATTTGATAATAGGAATAAATTGGAAAATTGTTTAAAATTGCCTGTAATGTTCTATCTGAATCCTGAAAAATATCTTAATAGTTGATTTCTAAGTATAAATAGGGTTGTTTTTCAAGTTCTCAGTATACTGTAATTAAGCCTTCTTTACTAGGTGTGTTACAGTATGATAAGCTTTTCATACATGAAAAGGTGAGGATTTTGAAGTTTACATTTGTGCAATGTGGGTTACATTTTCTAAGGGAAGCTTGTCTCTTTATCAGAGTACTGGTCCTTTTTTAGATAGCTAGAAATGGAGAAATGGAGGCCTGCACTGAAATAAGCATGGGCATAACTGCTAGGGGTTGTTGGGTGATCCAGTTGCTTCTATCACTGACATATATTCTTTGTGTCCTCATATATAAATATACAAACATATTTATTGCAGATATGTGCAGAACATCTGACCATTTAATAGTTTTACACACAGCGAGAAGCACACTTACAGGAATGAACAACCGTCTCAATACCATTGTTAGCCTGTTTTATGGCGATTTACCACCTGGGTGCAGCTTCTTTTAGCCCAATAATGCTTTTCACAGAGTATAACTTTCACTGACGAGGCCCAATGTAGGCCAAAACAATCATCTGGGGTTGCTGTGTTCCTTGTTCAGAGAGAATTGCCTGGTATTTTGGCGCTGGACTGACCATAATAGGCGGGATCAGAATGATATACTACAGGAAAGTTCTATTTTGTGAAAAGCATTACTGGGCTAAAAAGCTGCACCCAGGTGGTAAATCGCCATAGAACAGGCTAACAATGATATTGAGCCAGTTGTTCGTTCCTGTGAGTGCACTTCTCTCTATATGTATTTAATAGTTTTAGGTAGGAACCCTTTTAATATGTCAAGAGCATAAGGAAATCAGGCAAAATCTCGAATTGTATTATAAATAGAATAAGGTTAGAAAGAAAATGGGCGCCTCATAGTGAAATCCATATGTGATATAAAATAAAGAAGGTAAATAGTAAAACTCACAATTTTTGAAGGCACTAGATAGTGCAAACAGGCAGGCTGACACTTGCAGTAATCAGCTAACTGGATACTGATCCTGTATCAAGGAAGAGACCAGTTCTCAGGTCACAGGTAAGATCACAGGGAAGTTTGAATCCAAGTATCAAACAGGCTGACAATATGGTGCAGGCCAATTGTGATGTAATGGTTTGTATAGTTCTCTGTGCAGATAGAGCAAATTCAATCTGAATAATCAGGCAGAAAGATTCCTCCATATATAAATGTTAAAAGACAAGTTTAATGTTGCTGCAACGTGTTTCTCGACCACACAACACGGTCGTTTCATCAGGCATAAAAATAAGATAAAAATACAAGTAAAAAAGCGCTTTTTTAAGCTGCCACAATGTGTTTAATTGGTTATCCAGCACTTTCAAATCATCCAATGGACAACGGAGGGTTAAGTTGTCAAGTGTGGAATCAATTATTCACTAATAATGTGTATTTGCAAACAGACAAAGAAATCTGTGATGAGACTTTTCATTATATATAGAAGCCTTATTATTCTATAGTAGTTCTGCTTACATAAAAACCCAGTACAAAAAGAGTGGTGTCTTGCAGGGGAATAATATATTGCAATACTACAAAGGTAAAGTGTTTTTTTACTATAGGCAGTTTGTTTCGCCCTCGTTGGGGCTCTTCAGTATGATGTAGGTGCTATGTTATTGGACTCAAGCATTGATTTTAGATTAACGGCTATATGCCAGATTTGCTGATGATTAAATTAATTTTGGTAACCACATTTACAAAGCGTGAAATGAATGCTTGAGCCGAACAGAAGCAACAACCATAGACAGCCTGTTTGGCCCGCTTGGGGCTCATCCCTCCATTGTATTAATCTTAGCAAAAAATAAATATACTTATCTGTGCAAAATTGCAACACTTATAATTCAAAATCCATTTCAATATAATGGGCAGCCCTATAGCAAAGGGTGGAATACTCAAGGACATCAGCATCAACCATAATGGTTTGAATGAGAAAGAGCCCCAAAGTAGCGAAACAGGCTGCCTATGGTTGATGCTGTGTTATTTAAGCCTCATGCATTTCACAGTTTGCTGCACTAATGGTTTAAACTGACAGGAGCATAAGGGGTGCCATAATAAAAATGCATTTTGAATTAGTAATACACTCTGTGGAATAATTTGTATATTCTATACATTGTATATTTATTCCTTGCTGAACTAATTAGATGGAGGGTTTTTCTCACTCTATTAACAATACATTTATTTAGTACAATGGGAGTCCCTGCTCTAAAGGATTTCCATTGAGCTTACAATCTAGCATTTCAGTGCTTTGCTCAAAGAGCATACAATCTTGTATTTAAGGAGAACTTACCTCTGGGTACTTACAGTGTAGAGAAATAAATCCCTTCTGTAAGACTGCCCTCAGCATGTGACATAACACTAGTCCCTCTTAAATCTTCAATCTTCCTGCCACTGCCATAGAGTATTCCAGTCTTTGTTATACTGCTTGCCAGCTATGAATCAGTGTATGCACATCTTGTAAGGATTTTTCATCCAATGCAACAAGATTAGTGCATGGCACACTGTACCTTATAATGCAGTATTTTTTTCAGTTTCTAATCTGAGGTATAAAATACAGGACCAGCCCATGATGTATCAAATCTTGTGCTTTACTAGGACTCTCTGCTTCACAAATACATCAATAGTACTTGCCCCACTGTGACTGTAGACATTCAAGTTTAGTGTCACAGACATGGTACTCCTTGTTCCAGGGTGCTGCAGTTCTCAGATGAAATTGTAAACCAGCTGCAAGGTGCTTATAACCTAGTAGTAATATTGATTTCCCTAAGTCAAGGCATTGAGGATATAAGTGCAAACATATTAATCATATCATTATATTCTCTTCACCAAGATCCTTAACATTATTACATTATACAGATATGCGCAGTGAGAGTGGATTTAAGCCATTCAATTTAAATAAATATCAGTTTATTAAAGTTATAGCAGTATTAGTGTAATTATGCTTTATTGTTGGTGTTATGATTCAAGTTCTAGTGTCACAGATATTATTTGTATATCATATCAATAAGCCTTGAAAAGTACAGAAAGCTTTAAAGATACAGAACCAAATTAAAGCTAAAGATTTTTATGAAATGGGAAAGTAAAGGAAAAGCGCAACAGAAATGTGATAAATGATCTGACCTCACTGCACATAGCTGTAGGCTCTTGGAGCAGGATCTGTATTTACAATCTAGTGTGGTAATGAGATGTCTTGCTCAAAGAGCTAACAAACTTGTTAATCTCAGAAAACCTTACCTTAGATACAGTTTAATAATATAAAAATCATTGAAGTACATCTGCCATCAGCGCATATACTACAGGCCAGAGGCGCATCAGTCTGATCTGAATTTATTTCAGATCGCCAGTTGTTTTTTCTTCATCAGGGTCAATCATAAAAAAAAACACAGCTGCATTAAATGCTGTACCTTAGAGTACAGTGTTTAATGAGGGTCCCAGCACCAGTGAGTATGCAGCGTAAGGACATCTGCCATCAGCGCGTATACTGCTGTCCAGATGCGCATCAGTCTGATCGGAATTTATTTCAGATCACCAGTTGCCTTTTCTTCATCCGGGTCAAGCAGAATAAACAGCTGCATCAGATGCGCACCTTACAGTACAGTGTTAAATGAGGGTCCCAGCACCAGTGAGTTTGCAGCGTATAAATTGCAGACCCATGCCATGGGGTTTATATTCTAGGCCTTTACTAGAAGTCCTTGCTTTAGAGCATTTGCAGACAAATGATGCTGTAATTCTTACCATCCTTAAAGCTCGTTTAAAGCCTTTACTGCCAGCTGCAAGTCTTATAAAGATATGTAGAGGAAGCACAGAAAGGCATTGATGTGTTCTACAGTTATGGCTATAATACTTATAATGCTATAATATGTTTAAAATAATTATTTTAAAAATTAAAATATTTATTAAATTATATTTAGTTTTAAATAAAGGTGTGAAGATAATATTGATTATTATTATGTATGGTTTGTATGCTATGTTTTGTCTCAGAGTACTGGTGCCCATAGTAAGCTACAAAGTTTAAGCTATTACTTCTGTCATTTATCTGTATTATTTTACAATGTATATAAATGTGACTTTGTATTATTCAGTTACTGAGTTGGGGTGATCATAGTAACACTACCTGTTGTAATTGGTGTTCATACCTGCTGCTTCCACCAGATGCCATTTGCATTGTTTTGGAGGTAGTCACTGTTCTTCATAGCAGCACATATACAGAGCTGTGGTTGTAAAGCACTCGCTGTAAAGATATTAGATAACTAATTTTTACATGTCAGTGTTTATTGAAGCTCAGCAGGATCAGTCTGGCAACTCTAGTAAAGTGAGCAGCAGTTATGAGGGCGGTGGCTTTGTGTTGTCAGTTGGTTTTGTGACATAACTGCTGCATCACATAAGCCACTCCCCAGAGGCTTTCACCATGACGACCAGGCATCACATTATACTATGCTGTCAGTTTAGCCTTTAGTTATGTTATTAGTGTAGCTTTAACATAAGATGTTTAATTGTGCATAATAAAACAACTTTGTAATATACTGGTTATTTATTTTGCCCCTTTTCATGTAATTTAGTTCTGAAAATTGTACATTGAGTTGGAACTGCATCTTGCTAACTTTTCAGTGCTAACTCTGCATCAAATATTTTCCTTATTGGCTTTAACAGATAACAACTGCAAAACAATTCACTTTATACTAACTTAATGGCAATGATTATCCTTGTCTGCCGACTCAAACTTATTTGGCTTCTGCATTGGGTGCAGTTTTTCTATTGACAACCATTTGCAGTAAACAGGATTTTATTTTGTTAAACAAATGTTTACACTTGGCTGATATGTTATTCTGTACGATGGTAACAGAAATGTCTTGTAATAAGAAGGTGCTTTTCTGTCCCTTTAAGTTCTAACAAAACTCCCAATATAAATCCTGAGTTTCCAGTGCTTATATGTTGGGAATAGATTATTAAAATGACATGAACTGCTTTGGTCTGGTAATATCTACAGAGCTATGGCTGAGCCTCAGGATCATGTCATGTGATTACCTCTGGGGTTACCATACATACTAATTAGCATATGTAATTGTGCAGTGTAGGTAAGAAACTGTCATTATTTAATAGCAGATTCCCCACATTTATGTCTGTATCAATTTTATATTAATTATAGTTGATCTGAACCATACAAATATGGTGTCCAGTAGTTTAGCAGACTGTCCAGTACAATCTACTAAAATACTGGACACTTAAAGACCCCTGTCAGCTAAATGTTAAGGGCCTTTAGGTCTTTATGCATTAGAAATATGGCTAAAAAGAAGTTACACAGTGCATTTTCTATTATATGTGTAACAGGCAACCATGGGAGTGTTCAATCATTGCTGGGTCTTCTGGCAGCCAAGGGGGTAACATCACTACTACGTACATGTGTTACTGGCAACCAAGGGGGGAAAAATATATGTGGTGGGATCAAAGGTGGGGCCTATGGTTGAGCTTTTGTGGGGACATTGTGTGAACCTAGCTACATCCCGTGTCCAGTCACCTATAGGTCGTCCGGTATTTTTATGGAGCACAGCTGGCAAACCTATTCCCACCCTCCACTGGAAGGTTAATCTAAACTGTTATATACTGTTTACAAAGAATTCTACCATATTCATAATTTCATTTTAGGTGGCAATTTTAAAAGGCAAAATAAGCTATATTAAATGACAAAATGAAGGTAAAGGAGCTGTTTGCAATCTAGGAAAACATGCTTTATATGACTCAGGAACATATGTTTTATTTGTACTAGATTTACAAGGCACTTATTCTTGGTGTGTAAAATCTCAGAAGATATTCGCCCATGGTTCCTGTCTTCTAACATTTTTAATTGCTCTGCATATATCTATTGTATTCATAAACACCATTGTCTGGGTCCTAAAGGTTTCTGTGAATGGCTACTCATTATTCATGATGGTTCCTAATAATTAAATAAATGTATCAACCTCTGGCATAATGGCCTATACGTTTATGGTTCCAAAATGGGAGCATTTTGTGGTCAGCACAGCTCAGAGAGGGTTGTAATTAGGGTTGCCACCTCGGCCATGTTTTCCTGGACACTTATGACTTACACATGCTGCAGGGTAAGTAGGGCAGAACATGTATTGTGACTCTGGACATCACATGAATAGTGCTAATGAAAAGCACAATACATGTTCCTCCCTGCACACCCTGCAACATGTGTAACTCATAAGTGTCCAGGAAAGCATGGCCGAGGTGGCTACCCTAGTTGTAATGTACCTCCAAACAAAGGCATACAGTTAAAGGGACAGTCAATGCTTTTGTTTAAAAAGATAGATAATCCCATTACCCATTACCCAGTTTTGCATAACCAACAGGGCTATATTTATACACTTTTTACCTCTGTTATTACCTTGTATCTAAGCTTCTGCTGACTGCCCCCTTATTTCAGTTCTTTTCACAGGCTTGCATTTTAGCCAATCAGTGCTCACTCCTAGGTCACTTCAGGTGCATGAGCTCAATGTTATATATATGAAACACATGAACTAATGTCCTCTAGTGGTCAAAATGCATTCAGATTAGAGGCAGTCTTCAAGGTCTAAGAAATCAGCATATGAACCTCCTAGGTTTAGCTTTCAACTAAGAATACCAAGAGAACAAAGCAAACTTGGTGATGAAAGTAAATTGGAAAGTTGTTTAAAATTACATGTCCTATTTGAATCATGAAAGTTATTTTTGGACTTGACTGTCCTTTTAACTTTATTGCTTATGGACTGCATTCTTGAAACCAGTTGTGTATCATAATGGGAAAAAATCACTAGCTTTACAAAAAACAAATCTAAACATGAGTAGCACTCTCTTTCTGACTTTCATAAGTAATACATTTTTCTTTTCTTGGTTGGATACAATATACTATTGTCTACATACTGTATTATGCTTGATATGATTTTTACTAATTTTTATAGAAAGTTTGCATCTTTTGTATTTTATACCAGTTATATGCTAAGGTATTTCTTATTAAAGGGATGTACCATAACATTTTCTACAATTTTTTTTTTTTTTTTAAATAATTTTTATTGAAGTCGTAAACAATTTTAACAAAGAAGATAAATCCACAAACAATGTCAGAAGATAGGTATGCAGTGCTAATACACAAATATTGCCACGTCAACTAACACAAAGTATGCCAGCCTAATATATAGTTATGAGTTTAAAAATAGAGCATGAAAACAATTATTGTCAGGGTGATACACCCATATTGGCTAGAGATATGGAAGAAGACTAAGGTTGACAAGGCAGTGAGAGTAAACAGAAGGGGCCCTTTAAACCCCTTTATTTAAAGCATTAACAAGGAATTTGGATTATCTAAACTGGGACTTCAGTTTAGTATTTTTGCATTTGATGATGTTTAAGAAATGATCCCTGCGTTGCACTGAGAGATCACAGAATAGAGTATTTATGCGAAAAATATTAAGGCAAGGCGGGGGTTGGCTTCATGGGTTTTGGGAAGGGGGAAAGCAGCGGGCAAAAGCCGCTCAAAGTAAGTTAAAGGGAGGGGGAGGAGGGCGGAGCTAGCTAGGTTGTCAGGCTGATAAATATTCTTGGTCCACTGAATTTTTGAGTATAAAAATTGAGAGTATAAGTATTGAGATCTCTTCGCAAATATAATGGACTAGCAGTCCTCTTTTATATAAGGACAGTGCCTATCAGTCACATATGGTTGCCGAGTAAAAATATGTATAGTCCCATAGCTCGTATATATGAGTTGGGGCAAAATATGAGAACAAATATTACAATATATTCAGTTCGACCAAGTAACTACTGTAATCGTTGAGCTGATTGTTTGCGGCCGGAAATGTAATCTCAGGATTATGGTGGATAATGTCTACTGAGGATCAAAAGACCATACTGTATAGCATATGCACATATGTAAAATATATACAAAGTAGTGTGATGTTACATATACATATAACAAGAACTATATAGCCTAAAAAGATAATGTAGTGTTGGCACCCCAATGTAATGTGACGTACATGTATTATATGTTAGATCTCTAGAGAAGAAAATGTGAGAGATGGACACATTAGAGTGACATTATATATGTATAATATCTAGGACGGGCAATATACAGTACAGTCATATTAGTATAGAGTGGTGTATGGGCGTCATAGGAGCCAAACGACTAAAAGATATAATGTAAAACCTCGGCATATTGCTATAACATGGTTGTGCCAATAGAGCTAAATACCTAAAGACTGTGTTATAGGATACAGACAAGTGTAGGGTAGGATATAATAATATTGCTACATCTCTCTCCTGGAATTTATTAAGATCTGGTGTATACTTTAGAAGTGAAGGATTTCCCTCTACATTACATATAAGCTTATAAAAGGCATGGTCTAATAATAGCCTATGAGCACCATAAAGTATACATAGAAGGGAATCTTGGAGACAAATTAGTAGATACACTAACAACCACATATCCACACAACAGTAAGTAACTCCAGCTGAAGCATTAATAGATGGATAAGTATACTATGTGATAGCTCCAAGACCAACATGAAGGTGAATAAGATAATATAGAATAATTTAAGTTAATTGGGCTTAGGACTGATAAACACTATGGTGGAGGAGGTGAGAAAATTAGTGAAGAGGAATATCCCCTTACTTGAGAAATATAGAAGTACAAGCATTTCTATATTACCATGGTTAAACTAGGGGCTCAGGTATGGCAGGAGCGTTGCGTATTATGTCTGAGACTACTGGAGGTTAGCTTGATATAAGTGAGCGATGCTAGTTTATATGGTTGTATGAGAGGTAATGGACATACAAGGATACATAGGGATTGCTGTATAGGGTATAAAGCCTCCTTAATATGGATCCGATTGTAGTAAGCAGGATTCTTTTAGTAGGAACAATACATATATTAATTATGTCTAGGATATGAAAATCTGGGTATGATCCTTATTGAGTGTCTATAAATAACTCTGTAGTCAGTTACAGGAGCTGTGGAGCACAAATACACCTAGCAATGGGTAACAACATAAAAAAGAGAATATGTATAACTAATACATTATTATTGAGAATGAACAGACAAAAAGTCAATGGTTCTATTTAAAAATTAAGTTAAAGCTGAGTGGTATTGAAGAGCGCAATAGGAGGGTGAACAGGAACCTCAAAGTAAACAGTTAGTAGTGGCAGGACAGTCAAGCAACCTCTCTCTACTACACATTCAACACCAAACTGTTAGTTATATAGAGTCCAGACTAAATATGGTGAACCAGGAGACATGACTGAATTGTTCTTTTTCCAGAGGACACTCTGTTTATAATCCAAGGGGGGTAAGCGATATACATGTGGAGGTAGTTGCACATACCAGCACAGCGTTCGACATCAGAAACCATAACTGCTATCCTACACCCGTTCTCAGGCAGGAGTGAGAAGGCATTTGCGTCCACAGCAGGGGAGACTGTTAATCATGAAGCTGAAGTGGCTAACTGCCGAGAGAATGACCTGCTCCAGAGACCGGGACCTCTCAATCAAGCCTCCAAGTGTCTCCATCTTCATACTCGCAGTGAACAAATTCCTAGCTGATGTAGATCTGGGCTCCGTAGCTAGGCTTTCCGGACATGTCTGTGGGCTGGTGTCTCTCAGAGGAGTAATTCTTGGGTGTGGCGTCAGGGCTAACTCTAACGCTAGTGCTCGGAAGCCAGTTCCTGTTACCGGGTAAGTCAGCTGTGCGAGTAGATCAACCGTCCGCGCTGAGGCGAACGGATCCATCTGTCTGCCCATCTTGTAGTGACCCAGATCTGAAGTGGAGGCTTAAATTTTTGTAAAAGTTTTTTTTTTTAAGCTTTTGGTTTGGTGCTTGTTCAGTTTACATTTTTAAACCATTTTGCTGTTTCATAACATTAAATCTATTAAAAAAGGAAGTTAAGCAGGAAGTACCGTGATGATATGTGTTGTTTACTTTCTTTGTATCATATTTTATTGACTACACAGTAAAAACAATCCAAATAGCACTTTGAATTTGAAATAAGCAGTAGACTATTTTATGGCAAATTTAAAAATGAATACAATTTCCCCTCCCCTTTATCATGTGACAGCCATCAGCCAATCATAAAAAGGCATATACATATATAATATGCAGTTTTGCACATGCTCAATAGGAACTGGAACCTCAGAGAGTGTGCATATAAATAGATTGTGCACATTTTGATTATAGAAGTATATTGGAAAGTTATTTTATATTGCACGCTCTATCTAAATTGTAAAACTTTAATTTTTACTTTAGTGGCCCTTTCAATTTTTATTTTTTTCTAAACAGATTGGATCCCCAAAAAACAATGTTAAAAATTGCAAAGGAATTCATGTATTATTTAATTGTCAATAATTACTCAGAATCCAGGTGTGTAGTGTGTAATTTATTTATTTTATAAAACTTTATTCTCTTGGTATCCTGTATTGAAAGGCCTATCTAGATAGGCACAAGAGCAGCAATGTACTAATAGGAGCTAGCTGGTGATTGGTGGCTACACACATGCTTTTTGTCATTGGCTCACTAGATTGTTCAGCTAGCTCCCAGTAGTGAACTACTGCTCTGAAGCTACATTTAACTGTGTTTAAAGGGACATAAACCCCAACATTTTTCTTTCATGATTCAGATAGAGAATACTATAAAAAAAGTTTCCAATTCACTTCAATTATCAATATTTGCTTCGTTCTCATGTTATTCTTTGTTTAAAGGGACATTATACACTCATTTTTTCTTTGCATAAATGTTTTGTAGATGATCTATTTATATAGCCCATAAAGTTTTTTTTTTTTTCAAATGTATAGTTTTGTTTATTTTTAAATAACATTGCTCTGATTTTCAGACTCCTAACCAAGCCCCAAAGTTTTATGAGAATACCGTCAGCTACCTACTCCAGCTTGCTTCGGTTTGTGTAAAGGTTCTTTTCATATGCAAAAGAAGGGGGAGTGTCTTATTTCCCACTTGCAGTGGGCTTTCCAACTACCTTTCCAGAGCCGGGGTTAACTGCCTGTGACTCTGTTAATAGAGGAGCTTTATGTGAGTGCGATAGCAACCAAAGCTGAGCCTGTTTATGGATCATAGGATGTGTACCCAGTCCAGTCTGGATGTGCTGTCCTTTTTCCTGATTTTGCTTATGCCCAGGGTGATTACATAAGTCTATGAACCCTGACTTGTTCCCAGTTTGTTTGATTGTTAGCTTGCATTTGTGTGTATGGCTGCAGTTGTGTGGCTGTATTAGGGACCCAGGTATGTGGAAGAGACCTTGACGTGGTACCTGGGCTTGTCCCATTTGGCCAAATGCGGTAACTAACTCTTCTGGTTTTGCTTTTTAATCCTAGCTGAGAGCTTGTGAGTACTGGACTGTGTGTCCTCATATATAAATATACAAACATATTTATTGCAGATATGTGCAGAACATCTGACCATTTAATAGTTTTACACGCAGCGAGAAGCACACTGAGAAGCACACTTACAGGAACGAACAACCGTCTCAATACCATTGTTAGCCTGCTCTATGGCAATTTACCACCTTGGTGCAGCTTCTTTTAGCCCAATAATGCTTTTCACAGAGTATAACTTTCACTGACGAGGGCCAATGTAGGCCAAAACGATCGTCTGGGGTTGCTGTGTTCCTTGTTCAGAGAGGAATTGCCTGGTATTTTGGCGCTGACTGTAATAGGTGGGATCAGAATGATAGACTACAGGAAAGTTCTACTTTGTGAAAAGCATTACTGCGCTAAAATGCTGCACCCAGGTGGTAAATCGCCATAGAACAGGCTAACAATGATATTGAGCCAGATGTTTGTTCCTGTGAGTGCACTTCTCTCTATATGTATTTAATAGTTTTAGGTAGGAACTCTTTTAATATGTCAAGGGCATTAGGAAATCAGGTAAAATCTCGAATCGTATTATATATAGAAGCCTTATTACTCTAAAGTAATTCTGCTTACATAAAAACCCAGTACAAAAAGAGTGGTGTCTTGCAGGGGAATAATATATTGCAATACTACAAAGATAAAGTGTTTTTTTCACTATAGGCAGGTTGTTTCGCCCTTGTTGGGGCTCTTCAGTATGATGTAAGTGCTATGTTACTGGACTCAAGCATTGATTTTAGGTTTACGGCTATATGCCAGTTTTGCTGATGATTACACTAATTTTGGTAACCACACTTACAAAGCGTTAAATTAATGCTTGAGCAGAACAGAAGCAACAACCATAGACAGCCTGTTTGGCCCACCTGGGGCTCAACCCTCCATTGTATTAATCTTAGCAAAAAATAAATATACTTATCTGTGCAAAATTGCAACACTTATAATTCAAAATTCATTTCAATATAATGGGCAGCCCTATAGCAAAGGGTGGAGGACATCAGCATCAACCATAATGACTTGAGTGAGAGTCCCAAAGTAGCGAAACAGGCTGCCTATGGTTGATGCTGTGTTATTTAAGGCTCATGTATTTCACAGTTTGCTGTACTACTGGTTTAAACTGACAGGAGCATAAGGGGTGCCATATTAAAAATGCATTTTTAATTAGTAATACACTCTGTGGGATAATTTGTATATTCTATACATTGTATATTTATTCCTTGCTGAACTAATTAGATGGAGGGTTTATCTCACTCTATTAACAATACATTTATTTAGTACAATGGTCTAAAGGATTTCCATGGAGCTTACAATCTAGCATTTCAGTGCTTTGCTCAAAGAGCATACAATCTTGTATTTAAGGAGAACTTACCTCTGGGTACTTACAGTGTAAATCCATTATGTAAGACTGCACTCAGCAGGACCCATAACACTAGTCCCTCTTAAATCTTCAATCTTCCTGCCACTGCCATAGAGTATTCCAGTCTTTGTTATACTGCTTGCCAGATATGAATCAGTGTATGCACATCTTGTAAGGATTTTTTATCCAATGCAACAAGATTAGTGCATGGCACACTGTACCTTACAATGCAGTATTATTATTTTCAGTTTCTAATCTGAGGTATAAAATACAGGACCAGCCCATGATGTATCAAATCTTGTGCTTTACTAGGACTCTCTGATTCACAAATACATCAATAGTACTGGTCCCACCGTGACTGTAGACATTCAAGTTGAGTGTTACAGACATGGTAGTCCTTGTTCCAGGGTGCTGCAGTTCTCAGATAAAATTGTAAACCAGCTGCAAGGTGCTTATAACCTAGTAGTAATATTGGTGTCCCTAGGTCAAGGCATTGAGGATATAAGTGCAAACATATTAATCATATCATTGTATTCTCTTCACCAAGATCCTTAACATTATTACATTATACAGATATGTGCAGTGAGAGTGGATTTAAGCCATTCAATTTAAATAAATATCAGTTTATTAAAGTTATAGCAGTATTAGTGTAATTATGCTTTATTGTTGGTGTTATGATTCAAGTTCTAGTGTCACAGAGATGATTTGTATATCTTATATTTAATAAGCCTTGAAAAGTACAGAAAGCTTTAAAGATACAGAACCAAATTAAAGCTAAAGATTTTTATGAAATGGGAAAGTAAAGGAAAAGCACAACAGAAATGTGAGAAATAATCTGACCTCACTGCACATAGCTGTAGGCTCTTGGAGCAGGATCTGTATTTACAATCTAGTGTGGTAATGAGATGTCTTGCTGAAAGAGCTAACAAACTTGTTAATCTCAGAAAATCTTACCTTAGATACTTACAGTTTAATAATATAAAAATCCTTGAAGTACATCTGCCATCAGCGCGTATACTACAGGCCAGATGCGCATCAGTCTGATCTGAATTTATTTCAGATCGCCAGTTGTTTTTACTTCATCCGGGTCAAGCAAAAAAAAAAAAACCCAGCTGCATTAAATGCTGCACCTTAGAGTACAGTGTTTAATGAGGGTCCCAGCACCAGTGAGTATGCAGCGTAAGGACATCTGCCATCAGCGCGTATACTGCTGTCCAGATGCGCATCAGTCTGATGGGAATTTATTTCAGATCGCCAGTTGCCTTTTCTTCATCCGAGTAAAGCAGAACAAATAGCTGTATCAGATGCTGCACCTTACAGTACAGTGTTTAATGAGGGTCCCAGCACCAGTGAGTTTGCAGCGTATAAATTGCAGACCCATGCCATAGGGTTTATATTCTAGGCCTTTACTAGAAGTCCTTGCTTTAGAGCATTTGCAGACTAATAATGCAGTAATTCTTACCATCCTTAAAGCTGGTTTAAAGCCTTTACTGCCAGCTGCAAGTCTTAGAAAGATATGTAGAGGAAGCACAGAAAGGCTTTGGTGTGTCCTACAGTTATGGCTATAATACTTATAATGCTATAATATGTTTAAAATAATTATTTTAAAAATTAAAATATTGATTAAATTATATTTATTTTTAAATAAAGGTGTGAAGATAATATTGATCATTATTATGTATGGTTTGCATGCTATGTTTTGTCTCAGAGTACTGGTGCCCATAGTAAGCTACAAAGATTAAGCTATTACTTCTGTCATTTATCTGTATTATTTTACAATGTATATAAATGTGACTTTGTATTATTCAGTTACTGAGTTAAGGTGATCATAGTAACACTACCTGTAGTAATTGGTGCTCATACCTGCTGCTTCCACCAGATGCCATTTGCATTGTTTTGGAGGTAGTCACTGTTCTTCATACCAGCACATATACAGAGCTGTGGTTGTAAAGCACTCGCTGTAAAGATATTAGATAACTAATATTTTACATGTCAGTGTTTATTGAAGCTCAGCAGGATCAGTCTGTCAACTCTAGTAAAGTGAACAGCAGTCATGAGGGTGGTGGCTTTGTGTTGTCAGTTGGTTTTGTGACATAACTGCTGCATCGCATAAGCCACTCCTTATAGGCTGTCACCATGACAATCAGGCATCACATTATACTATGCTGTCAGTTTAGCCTTTAGTTATGTTATTAATGTAGCTATAACATAAGATGTTTAATTATGCATAATAAAACAACTTTGTAATATACTCGTTATTTATTTTGCCCCTTTTCATGTAATTTAGTTCTGAAAATTGTACATTGAGTTGGAACTGCATCTTGCTAACTTTTCAGTGCTAACTCTGCATCAAATATTTTCCTTATTGGCTTTAATAGATAACAACTGCAAAACAATTCACTTTATACTAACAATGGCAATGATTATTCTTGTCTGCTGACTCAAACTTATTTGGCTACTGCGTTGGGTGCAGTTTTTCTATTGACAACCATTTGCAGTAAACAGGATTTTATTTTGTTAAACAAATGTTTACACTTGGCTGATATGTTATTCTGTACGATGGTAGCAGAAATGTCTTGTAATAAGAAGGTGCTTTTCTGTCCCTTTAAGTTCTAACAAAACTCCCAATATAAATCCTGAGTTTCCAGTGCTTATATGTTGGGAATAGATTATTAAAATGACATGAACTGCTTTGGTCTGGTAATATCTACAGAGCTATGGCTGAGCCTCAGGATTATGTCATTTGATTACCTCTGGGGGTTACCATACATACTATTTAGCATATATAATTGCTCAGTGAAGCTAAGAAACTACAGGTGCTATTTCTGTCATTATTTAATAGCAGATTCCCCACATTTATGTCTGTATCAATTTTATATTAATTATAGTTCATCTGAACCATACAAATATGGTGTCTAGTAGTTTAGCAGACTGTCCAGTACAATCTGTACTAAAATACTGGACACTTAAAGACCCCTGTCAGCTAAATGTAAAGGGCCTTTTAGGTCTTTATGCATTAGAAATATGGCTAAAAAGAAGTTGCACAGTGCATTTTCTATTATATGTGTTACAGGCAACCATGGGAGTGTTCAATCATTGCTGGGTGTTTACTTCTGCCAGCCAAGGGGGGTAACATCACTACTACGTACATGTGTTACTGGCAACCAAGGGGTGAAAAATATATGTGGTGGGATCAAGGGTGGGGCCTATGCTTGAGCTTTTGTGGGGACATTGTGTGAACCTAGCTACATCCTGTAACCAGTCACCTATAGGTCTGTCCGGTATTTTTATGGAGCACAGCTGGCAAACCTATTCCCACCCTCACTGGAAGGTTAATCTAAACTGTTATATACTGTTTACAAAGAATTCTACCATATTCATAATTTCATTTTAGGTGGCAATTTTAAAAAGGCAAAATAAGCTATATTAAATGACAAAATTAAGGTAAAGGAGCTGTTTGCAATCTAGGAAAACATGCTTTATATAACTCAGGAAACATATGTTTTTATTTGTACTAGATTTACAAGGCACTTATTCCTTAGTGTGTAAAATCTCAGAAGATATTCGCCCATGGTTCCTGTCTTCTAACTTTTTTAATTTTTCTGCATATATCTATTGTATTCATAAACACCATTGTCTGGGTCCTAAAGGTTTCTGTGAATGGCTACTCATTATTCATGATGGTTCCTAATAATTAAATAAATGTATCAACCTCTGGCATAATGGCCTATACGTTTATTGTTCTAAAATGGGAGCATTTTGTGGTCAGCATAGCTCAGAGAGGGTTGTAATGTACCTCCAAACAAAGGCATACAGTTAAAGGGACAGTCAATGTTTTTGTTTAAAAAGATAGATAATCCCATTACCCAGTTTTGCATAACCAACAGGGTTATATTAATACACGTTTTACCTCTGTTATTACCTTGTATCTAAGCTTCTGCTGACTGCCCCCTTATTTCAGTTCTTTTCACAGACTTGCATTTTAGCCAATCAGTGCTCACCTCCTAGGTCACTTCATGTGCATGAGCTCAATGTTATATATATGAAACACGTGAACTAATGTCCTCTAGTGGTCAAAATGCATTCAGATTAGAGGCAGTCTTCAAGGTCTAAGAAATTAGCATATGAACCTCCTAGGTTTAGCTTTCAACTAAGAATACCAAGAGAACAAAGCAAACTTGGTGATAAAAGTAAATTGGAAAGTTGTTTAAAATTACATGCCCTATTTGAATCATGAAAGTTATTTTTGGACTTGACTGTCCTTTTAACTTAATTAAGAATGAGAATAAAAAACTGAGTATTGACAGAATTCAGCACAATGGGAAGCTTTTAATTAAGCCAGAAGAAATATCTAGGGTATTTTATCAATATTTTCAACAACTTTACACCAGTAAAGAATTTGATATAAACAAAGCGACAGAATTCTGTAGTAAAATCAACTTTCCTATGGCCACTCCTGAGGAGATTGCCAGACTCAATGCACCCATTTCACTAGAAGAAATTGGAATAATAATCACCAAACTTCCCATAAGCAAGGCAGCTGGCCCGGATGGTTTGCCCAACGAGTTCTACAAAATCCTAGTATCAGTGATAGCGCCATATCTGGGCAATCTTTACAATGATATTTTTATTAAACATAAACAGGCTTCCCCTCATTCGCATCTTCACTTACCACTTTGATCTTGAAAGAAGGGAAGGACCCCACATGTAAAGAGTCTTATAGACCTATTGCACTGTTAAATTCAGACTATAAAATTCTCTCTTGTATTCTAGCAAAAAGACTCCAGTCTATCTTAACTACAGTAATCCATCCGGACCAAGCTGGCTTTATTAATAACCGTAACTCCTCAGCAAAAATCAGAGAATTACTAGTTACTATGGAATATATACAAAGAACATCCCCTCAGGGGACGGGGAGGGAGGATCCCTCTGATATGGCTATTTTATCACTTGATGCGGAAAAAGCTTTTGATTTAGTAATCCATAAACATCTAATTTTCTCTTTAACAAAGTTTGGGATTGGGGGTAATTTTCCTAAATTTGTGGAGAATCTATACAACCATTCCTTTACAAGTCTGATTATCAACAATGATATTACTTCTTCAATTGCATTGAAGAGGGGCACTCGTCAGGGCTGTCCTCTCTCCCCGCTCCTATTTGACTTAGCCATAGAACCATTAGCAATTAGATTAGGCGCTCGCTTGAAGGTATAAAAATTCAAAATCACGAAATAAAAATTGGATTATACGCGGATGATCTACTTATATATCTTTCTAACACAGAAAAAAACATCCCAAAACTTCTGTGTATCACTGATCAGTTTGGATATTCTCAGGGTACAAAGTAAATGCTACAAAATCGGAGTTAATTTGGCTTAGGAAAAACAAGACTAGCATAACAGACATACCCTTTAGAGTGGTAACGGAATCTATGAAATACTTAGGAATTAAAATCCCAATGAATTTAAAAGATCTCTATAAGGTGAACATAACCCCAATGCTAGCATACATTAAAGAAAGGCTTAAAACTTGGCAAAACTTACCTCTCTCAATTTCTGGTCGTACAGCCTTATTTAAGATGGTTCTTCTCCCAAAATTGCTTTACATTTTGCAGAATGTCCCTCTAATTTTGTTTGAGAAAGATATACGGTCGCTAAACTCATCAATTGGCCAATTTATTTGGCAGGGGAAAAGAGCTAAGATAGCCCTTTCCAAACTAACAGCATTAAGAGAGATGGGAGGCCTTGCACTCCCAAACTTAAGATTCTATAACCTCTGTTTTCTAGTCCGCATAGTAGCAGATTGGTTTTCTAGTAAGAATTATGTTCTAAATATTGACTTAGAGTCTAATATATGTGAACCTTGCTCATTATTGGCATTGGCACACTTGGAACCTAGAGATCTTCCAATAAGCATTAAGGAACTCAAATTTATCTTGAACCCACTTAAAGCTTGGTCTAGATTGACTAAAATTCTTTCAATATGCCCTAAGGCATCAAAATATCTCCCTTTAACTAAAAATCCAAATTTCCAACCTGGTCTAGACTCACCTGTTTTTATAGATGGCATAACAATGGATTGGACAGAGTTATCTATCTAATTGATCAGGATAGAAAATGTGTCAAATCTTTTGCACAACTGAGAGACGATTATAATTTGGTAAATAAAGATTTCTTTGCTTATTTACAGATAAGACATTATATTATAGATCTAACACATAGGACTGGATGGAGCTGGACTTTAGGCAAGCTAGAAACCTGGCTTATAATAACTAGAGACTCCTCTATGTCCATTTCTCCGTGCTACTATCTGTTGAGCCTCAGTAAGGCGGCCCCCGCTAGTGGAGAATCTAGCCCTAACTTGGAATAACTTAATCCCACATAGTAATATAGAACCTAAAATCATACAACTTTCTTTGAATAAGGTATTAAAAACAACTCTCTCTTCTAATTGGCGAGACGCTCACCTGAAACTTTTGCACAGGGCATATTTCACCCCGGAGAGAGGCCTTAGAGTCCGAAACCTTGAATTTGATAAATGTCCTAGATGCTCTTATTTAGCTGCGGATCTAATACACATGTTCTGGTCTTGCCCCAGGATGAGAAATCTGTGGAGCAAGCTGGAATATTGGCTTAAGAATGTACTCAAAATTGAGCAGATGGCCCTCACCTTGTTTCAGATTATATTTTGTCTGAGGCCTGGAGAGGAGCGTCAGCCTACTGAAAAACTAGTTAACTTATCTATTTTAGCTACCAGATACCTGATATGTAAGAAATGGAAACTGAGGGCGATACCAACTATATCAGAAATTAGGAACCATCTAAAGAAACAATGTGTCTTAGAACAGAGAACTACCAATATAGACAATGAACGTGACGTGAAGAAATTTTTCCATAAATGGGCGCCCTTCATTAAGATTTTCCCCGATAGAGAAATCGACTATCTGATATCTCCATTTAAGAACTCGGAGTTAGTATTACTAGGTGTTTGGTGATCTGAGGTAGGTTAGTGTAAATTGAGAATTTTGTTTTTCCCCTCCCTCCTTTTTTTTTTTTTTTGGTCAATGGGGTGGAATAGGGAACGAGGGAGGGAGGGGAAGGGGGGGGGAAAAAAAAATAAGGAAAAATTCCAACACTGAGTTACTAAAGACAAACTGAATAGTTCAGACAATTTGGTATATGAGATGTAATATACAATTTTTCTTTCTTTTGTAAGACTGTTATGGTTTTTTTGCTTTTTTTCCTTTTTCATTGTTGTCTTCCCCTTATATTGCCTTATATCGAAGAAGCATAATATTATGTTTTTTTTTTTTTTTATTGCGAACTCTGTACTCACTGTTGGATAAAATAAAATAATATAAAAATTACATGCCCTATTTGAATCATGAAAGTTATTTTTGGACTTGACTGTCCTTTTAACTTTATTGCTTATGGACTGCATTCTTGAAACCAGTTGTGTATCATAATGGGAAAAAATCACTAGCTTTACAAAAAAAACAAATCTAAACATGAGTAGCACTCTCTTTCTGACTTTCATAAGTAATACATTTTTCTTTTCTTGGTTGGATACAATATACTATTGTCTACATACTGTATTATGCTTGATATGATTTTTACTAATTTATATAGAAAGTTTGCATCTTTTGTATTTTATACCAGTTATATGCTAAGGTATTTCTTATTAAAGGGATGTACCATAACATTTTCTACAATTTAATTTGTAACCAATTATCTATTTCATTTGCTGGATTGCATCAAATTGTTCAGAATAGCTCACTTAATTTTATTTTGTCATTAGAAACAGCTGATTTTGCCCTTATATTGAAATTTTCAGTACAGCAGTATTGGCTATAGGAAAGCTTTGTAAGCAAGGAGTAGCTGTATTTAGACTCTGGTCAGAGAGAATTTATGGGGGAAAAAACTGAGAGGGAAAAAAAAAAAATATTTTAGACACATTTTTGTAAAAGTTGTTTTTTTTAAGCTTTTGGTTTGGTGCTTGTTCAGTTTACATTTTTAAACCATTTTGCTGTTTCATAACATTAAATCTATTAAAAAAGGAAGTTAAGCTGGAAGTACCGTGATGATATGTGTTGTTTAATTTCTTTGTATCGTATTTTATTGACTACACAGTAAAAACAATCCAAATAGCACTTTGAATTTGAAATAAGCAGTAGACTATTTTATGGCAAATTTCAAAATGAATACAATTTCCCCTCCCCTTTATCATGTGACAGCCATCAGCCAATCATAAAAAGGCATATACATATATAATGTGCAGTTTTGCACATGCTCAGTAGGAACTGGAACCTCAGAGAGTGTGCATATAAATAGATTGTGCACATTTTGATTATAGAAGTATATTGGAAAGTTATTTTATATTGCATGCTCTATCTAAATTGTAAAACTTTAATTTTTACTTTAGTGTCCCTTTCAATTTTTATTTTTTCATTTTTTTCTAAACAGATTGGATCCCCAAAAAACAATGTTAAAAATTGCAAAGGAATTCATGTATTATTTAATTGTCAATAATTACTCAGAATCCAGGTGTGTAGTGTGTAATTTATTTATTTTATAAAACGTTATTCTCTTGGTATCCTGTATTGAAAGGCATATCTAGATAGGCTCAAGAGCAGCAATGTACTACTAGGAGCTAGCTGGTGATTGGTGGCTACACACATGCTTTTTGTCATTGGCTCACTAGATTGTTCAGCTAGCTCCCAGTAGTGAACTGCTGCTCTGAAGCTAAATTTAACTGTGTTTAAAGGGACATAAAACCAAACATTTTTCTTTCATGATTCAGATAGAGAATACAATAAAAAAAAAGTTTCCAATTCACTTCAATTATCAAATTTGCTTCGTTCTCATGTTATTCTTTGTTTAAAGGGACATTATACACTCATTTTTTCTTTGCATAAATGTTTTGTAGATGATCTATTTATATAGCCCATAAAGTTTTGTTTTTTTAAAATGTATAGTTTTGTTTATTTTTAAATAACATTGCTCTGATTTTCAGACTCCTAACTAAGCCCCAAAGTTTTATGAGAATACCGTCAACTACCTACTCCAGCTTGCTCCTGTTTGTGTAAAGGGTCCTTTCATATGTAAAGAAGGGGGAGTGTCTTATTTCCCACTTGCAGTGGCTTTCCAACTACCTTTCCAGGCCCGGGGTTAACTGCTTGTGACTCTGAAAATAGAGGAGCTTTATGTGAGTGCGATAGCAACCAAAGCTGAGCCTATTTATGGGTCATGGGATGTGTACCCGGTCCAGTCTGGATGTGCTGTCCTTTTTTCTGATTTTTCTTATGCCCAGGGGGATTACATAAGTCTATGAACCCTGACTTGTTCCAAGTTTGTTTGAGTGTTAGCTTGCATTTGTGTGCATGGCTGCAGTTGTGTGGCTGTATTAGGGACCCAGGTATGTGGAAGAGACCTTGACGTGGGACCTGGGCTTGTCCCATTTGGCCAAATGCGGTAACTAACGCTTCCGGTTTTGCTTTTTAATCCTAGCTGAGAGCTTGTGAGTACTGGACTTTATGTGTGTTGTATTCTTTGTGTCCTCATATATAAATATACAAACATATTTATTGCAGATATGTGCAGAACCATCTGACCATTTAATAGTTTTACACACAGAGAGAAGCACACTTACAGGAACGAACAACCGTCTCAATACCATTGTTAGCCTGTTCTATGGCAATTTACCACCTTGGTGCAGCTTATTTTAGCCCATTAATGCCTTTCACAGAGTATAACTTGCACTGACGAGGGCCAATGTAGGCCGAAACAATCGTCTGGGGTTGCTGTGTTCCTTGTTCAGAGAGGAATTGCCTGGTATTTTGGCGCTGGACTGACCGTAATAGGCGGGATCAGACTGATATACTACAGGAAAGTTTTACTTTGTGAAAAGCATTACTGGGCTAAAAAGCTGCACCCAGGTGGTAAATTGCCATAGAACAGGCTAACAATGATATTGAGCCAGTTGTTCGTTCCTGTGAGTGCACTTCTCTCTATATGTATTTAATAGTTTTAGGTAGGAACCCTTTTAATATGTCATGGGCATTAGGAAATCAGGCAAAATCTCGAATCGTATTATATATAGAAGCCTTATTACTCTAAAGTAATTATGCTTACATTTTCTTTTTAAAGAACTGTAGCTTTGCTATTGTATGTTATTTTGAATGTCTTTATAATTTTGCACTGTGTATAACTTGTATTGATATTTTTCTTATTAAACACATAGAAAATCTCATTCTGTCTTTTGGGCTCTAATATCCGAATTCACACTCCTGTTGAGACAAGGTTAAAGGCACGTTAACAAATTGTTAAATAGTGTGAGTTTTTAGGGGTTCCCCAAAAGTCCCCTTTAATTTAAAAGTTTTGGTGGTGGCAGCAGGGAAATTGTTAATTAGAGCAGTGTGGACAAGATTTGGGGGCTAATGTGGTGTCTCTTTTAAGGTCCTTTTGCAGAGATGCAAGGATAAGGGAACCAGAGCTGTGTGCCATTAACCCCTTCATGCCCACACCCCTCTATTGTGATGCTGAGAAGGTTTGATTTGTCACAAATGTAAAGTGTTTTTTCACTATAGGCAGGTTGTTTCGTCCTGGTTGGGGCTCTTCAGTATGATGTAGGTGCTATGTTACTGGACTCAAGCATTGATTTTAGGTTTACGGCTATATGCCAGTTTTGCTGATGATTACACTAATTTTGGTAACCACACTTACAAAGCATGAAATTAATGCTTGAGCAGAACAGAAGCAACAACCATAGACAGCCTGTTTGGCCCGCTTGGGGCTCAACCCTCCATTGTATTAATCTTAGCAAAAAATAAATATACTTATCTGTGCAAAATTGCAAACACTTATAATTCAAAATTCAATTCAATATAATGGGCCAGCCCTATAGCAAAGGGTGGAATGCTCAAGGACATCAGCATCAACCATAATGACTTGAGTGAGAAAGAGTCCCAAAGTAGCGAAACAGGCTACCTATGGTTGATGCTGTGTTATTTAAGCCTCATGTATTTCACAGTTTGCTGCACTACTGGTTTAAACTGACAGGAGCATAAGGGGTGCCATATTAAAAATGCATTTTAAATTAGTAATACACTCTGTGGGATAATTTGTATATTCTATCCATTGTATATTTATTCCTTGCTGAACTAATTAGATCTCACTCTATTAACAATACATTTATTTAGTACAATGGGAGTCCCTGCTCTAAAGGATTTCCATGGAGCTTACAATCTAGCATTTCAGTGCTTTGCTCAAAGAGCATACAATCTTGTATTTAAGGAGAACTTACCTCTGGGTACTTACAGTGTAGAGAAATAAATCCCTTATGTAAGACTGCCCTCAGCATGTGACATAACACTAGTCCCTCTTAATCTTCAATCTTCCTGCCACTGCCATAGAGTATTCCATTCTTTGTTATACTGCTTTCCAGCTATGAATCAGTCTATGCACATCTTGAAAGGATTTTTCATCCAATGCAACAAGATTATTGCATGCACACTGTACCTTATAATGCAGTATTTTTTCAGTTTCTAATCTGAGGTATAAAATACAGGACCAGCCCATGATGTATCAAATCTTGTGCTTTACTAGGACTCTCTGCTTCACAAATACATCAATAGTACTTGCCCCCACTGTGACTGTAGACATTCAAGTTAAGTGTCACAGACATGGTAGTCCTTGTTCCAGGGTGCTGCAGTTCTCAGATGAAATTGTAAACCAGCTGCAATGTGCTTATAACCTAGTAGTAATATTGATGCCCTAAGTCAAGGCATTGAGGATATAAGTGCAAACATGTTAATCATATCATTGTATTCTCTTCACCAAGATCCTTAACATTATTACATTATACAGATATGTGCAGTGAGAGAGCCATTCAATTTAAATAAATATCAGTTTATTAAAGTTATAGCAGTATTAGTGTAATTATGCTTTATTGTTGGTGTTATGATTCAAGTTCTAGTGTCACAGAGATGATTTGTATATCTTATATCAATAAGCCTTGAAAAGTACAGAAAGCTTTAAAGATACAGAACCAAATTAAAGCTAAAGATTTTTTATGAAATGGGAAAGCAAAGGAAAAGCACAACAGAAATGTGATAAATGATCTGACCTCACTGCACATAGCTGTAGGCTCTTGGAGCAGGATCTGTATTTACAATCTAGTGTAAATACAGATTAAAGGCACGTTACCTAATTGTTAGATAGTGTGAGTTTTTAGGGGTTCCCCAAAACTGCCCTTTAATTTAAAAGTTTTGGTGGTGGCAGCAGGGAAATTCTTAATTAGAGTAGCGTGGACAAGATTTGGGGGCTAATGTGGTGTCTCTTTTAAGGTCCTTTTGCAGAGTTGCAAGGATAAGGGAACCAGAGCTGTGTGCCATTAACCCCTTCATGCCCACACCCCTCTATTGTGACGCTGAGAAGGTTTGATTCATCACAAACTGGCTGGCAGTGGTGGGGATATTTAGAGTTTTTTAGTGCTATTTGTATAGTACTAAAATAAATTACATGTTTGTGTGTAATTTCCCAAAGACAGAACTCAGTGCCTAATTAGAGAGACATACAGTGCAAAGAAGCAATTATTTTTCCCTTCCTCTTGTTGTTTGGTGCTACGCTCAGTATGGAAGAATATAGGAGAATGCCTGAATGGTCTCTGGAGTTTCTTTGCAAGAAAAGAGGAATTACTATTCTTGGCAAAGGGAAAGAACAGCTGATACTGGAATAGCTGGAGGCAGAGGGCCTCACACAAGAGTTTGAAACATTCACAGAAAGGGTTACTGTGGAAGCTGTAACTCAAGACCTGGTACCCAACACTGTTGACCCTCCTGTAAACCAAAGGACTGTTACCTGGTGCTGTTAACCCTGTAAGTGTCATGGATTCTCAGATACTTGGGGGATGTTGAACCCAAACTAAGGATGGAACTGATCCTCAAGTATCAAGAGGAGAAGAGAAAAAGAGAGAGAGAAGCTGCTGAGAGAAAAAGAGAGAGAGAGAGAGGCTTCTTCTATATAACCTGGGCGCTGGGAGGGAGAGCCTAGGGTTAATGATGATTTACCTGAACCTGTACCAGTACTGTATTGTGCCAGTGAAAAGGGTTATACTGCCATTGATTGTGACAATGGGATGCCTGATGCAGTGTGTGGGAATGTGAGAGAGCAGCAGGGCTGGGCAGAAGGGCGGACTGAGTGTGTATACCCTTCTGTGCTAGACCCAGCATTGCATGTGCAAGGAGGAGTGAATGGCATGGCTGGTGTAGGGGCCAGAGTACATCCTGCCCTGTTACAGAGAGTAAAACAGGATGGGATCCTGGATGTGGCTGTGGACCTCCCCTACAGGAATGGCAGATGTGAAGAAGAGGGGGAGGGAGATGTAGATGCAGTGACTAATGAACCGGCTACTCCTACAGAGCATACTGGGGTAGATGTGAACAGTGGAGTATCTGGCCTAAGCACAGCAAGAATTTATCTTAGTCCCCTAGTCCCCTAATGAGTTACCCTGAGGGGGTGCTAGATCCCTTTATGAGTGAGAGCGAATGTGTGATATCCTGCAAGGAAATGTCCTCCACAAGAGAAATTGTGTCAGCTGATGCTAATTGTTACAGGGAGCAAATTAATGCTGAGAGTGTGCAGAAAGGGCAGATCTGGTCTTATGAACGAGGAAAGACTAGGATTTAGGTTGACATAGGGGATCAGCGTGGGCTGACCCCCTATTTCCACCATTTTAAAAGGGGAGGTGTCATGATACAATCATGTGGAGTAGTTGATACCTGGATTGGCTACCCCGCAGAGGTGGTATTGTGTTCTCAGCTTGGAATAGGTTAATGTGAATTGCTTTTTCATGTGTGTGTGAAAACTGCTTTCAGAAAAGCTGTAAGCTGAAACCCCCCTCCTTAGTAGTGTAACTGTGTGTAGGAATGCAGAACACTCCTCCCCTTGGAGACTGATAGTGGGAGCTAAGACTTCTTTGCATTGGTTGAACTCGTTGTAAATCATAACCAGGGCGTTGTCTTTGACAAGACAAAGACATTTTGGTTTAAATATGGAACATAAAGACTTGGTGGGCAGAACTGACCTTGGGACTAAAACACTAAACATCTGTAATGGCAGCTCTCCACATATCTAAAGGAACTTGGTAATAAGTTAGAGATTGTGTGTAATTCTTTTCATGTCCCATTTTCTTTTTAAAGAACTGTAGCTTTGCAATTGTATGTTATTTTGAATGTCTTTATAATTTTGCACTGTGTAACCTGTATTGATAATTTTGTTATTAAACACATAGAGCCCAAAAAGTAAGAATGAGATTTTCTAATATCCGAATTCACACTCCTGTTGAGACAAGGTTAAAGGCACGTTACCTAATTGTTAAATAGTGTGAGTTTTAAGGGGTTCCCCAAAACTCCCCTTTAATTTAAAAGTTTTGGTGGTGGCAGCAGGGAAATTGTTAATTAGAGCAGTGTGGACAAGATTTGGGGGCCAATGTGGTGTCTCTTTTAAGGTCCTTTTGCAGAGTTGCAAGGATAAGAGAACCAGAGCTGTGTGCCATTAACCCCTTCATGCCCACACCCCTCTATTGTGACGCTGAGAAGGTTTGATTAGTCACACATACTACAAAGGTAAAGTGTTTTTTTCACTATAGGCAGGTTGTTTCGCCCTTGTTGGGGCTCTTCAGTATGATGTAGGTGCTATGTTACTGGACTCAAGCATTGATTTTAGGTTTTACGGCTATATGACAGTTTTGCTGATGATTACACTAATTTTGGTAACCACACTTACAAAGCGTGAAATTAATGCTTGAGCAGAACAGAAGCAACAACCATAGACAGCCTGTTTGGCCCGCTTGGGGCTCAACCCTCCATTGTATTAATCTTCGCAAAAAATAAATATACTTATCTGTGCAAAATTGCAACACTTATAATTCAAAATTCATTTCAATATAATGGGCAGCCCTATAGCAAAGGGTGGAATGCTCAAGGACATCAGCATCAACCATAATGACTTGAGTGAGAAAGAGTCCCAAAGTAGCGAAACAGGCTGCCTATGGTTGATGCTGTGTTATTTAAGCCTCAAGTATTTCACAGTTTGCTGCACTACTGGTTTAAACTGACAGGAGCATAAGGGGGTGCCATATTAAAAATGCATTTTGAATTAGTAATACACTCTGTGGGATAATTTGTATATTCAATCCATTGTATATTTATTCCTTGCTGAACTAATTAGATGGAGGGTTTATTTCACTCTATTAACAATACATTTATTTAGTACAATGGGAGTCCCTGCAAACATATTAATCATATCATTTGTATTCTCTTCACCAAGATCCTTAACATTATTACATTATACAGAATATGTGCAGTGAGAGTGGATTTAAGCCATTCAATTTAAATAAATATCAGTTTATTAAAGTTATAGCAGTATTAGTGTAATTATGCTTTATTGTTGGTGTTATGATTCAAGTTCTAGTGTCACAGAGATGATTTGTTTATCTTATATTAATAAGCCTTGAAAAGTACAGAAAGCTTTAAAGATAGAGAACCAAATTAAAGCTAAATATTTTTATGAAATGGGAAAGTAAAGGAAAAGCCAACAGAAATGTGATAAATGATCTGACCTCACTACACATGTCTGTAGGCTCTTGGAGCAGGATCTGTATTTACAATCTAGTGTGGCAATGAGATGTCTTGCTCAAAGAGCTAACAAACTTGTTAATCTCAGAAAACCTTACCTTAGATAACTTACAGTTTAATAATATAAAAATCATTGAAGTACATCTGCCAATCACGCGCGTATACTACAGGCCAGAGGCGCATCAGTCTGATCTAAATTTATTTCAGATCGCCAAATGTTTTTTCTTCATCCGGGTCAAACAAAAAAAACACAAACAGCTGCATTAAATGCTGCACCTTAGAGTACAGTGTTGTAATGAGGGTCCCAGCACCAGTGAGTTTGCAGCGTAAGGACATCAGCGCATATACTGATGGCCAGATGCGCATCACTCTGATCTGAATTTATTTTCAGATCGCCAGTTGCCTTTCTTCATCCGGGTCAAGCAGAATAAACAGCTGCATCAGATGCGCACCTTACAGTACAGTGTTTAATGAGGGTCCCAGTACCAGTGAGTTTGCAGCGTATAAATTGCAGACCCATGCCATGGGGTTTATATTCTAGGCCCTTTACTAGAAGTCCTTGCTTTAGAGCATTTGCAGACTAATGATGCTGTAATTCTTACCCATCCTTTAAAGCTGGTTTTAAAGCCTTTACTGCCAGCTGCAAGTCTTATAAAGATATGTAGAGGAAGCACAGAAAGCATTGGTGTGTCCTACAGTTATGGCTATAATACTTATATGCTATAATATGTTTAAAATAATTATTTTAAAAATTCATTATTTATTAAATTATATTTATTTTTAAATAAAGGTGTGAAGATAATATGATCATTATTATGTATGGTTTGTATGCTATGTTTTGTCTCAGAGTACTGGTGCCATATTAAGCTACAAAGTTTTAAGCTATTACTTCTGTCATTCATCTGTATTATTTTACAATGTATATAAATGTGACTTTGTATTATTCAGTTACTGAGTTGGGGTGATCATAGTAACACTACCTGTAGTAATTTGGTGCGCATACCTGCTGCTTCCACCAGATGCCATTTGCATTGTTTTGGAGGTAGTCACTGTTCTTCATACCAGCACATATACAGAGCTGTGTTTGTAAAGCACTCGCTGTAAAGATATTAGATAACTAATATTTACATGTCAGTGTTTATTGAAGCTCAGCAGGATCAGTCTGGCAACTCTAGTAATGTAAGCAGCAGTTATGAGGGCGGTGGCTTTGTGTTGTCAGTTGGTTTTGTGACATAACTGCTGCATCACATAAGCCACACCCCAGAGGCTGTCACCATGAGCAACCAGGCATCACATTATACTATGCTGTCAGTTTAGCCTTTAGTTATGTTATTAGTGTAGCTTTAACATAAGATGTTTAATTATGCATAATAAAACAACTTTGTAATATACTGGTTATTTATTTTGCCCCTTTTCATGTAATTTAGTTCTTAAAATTGTACATTGAGTTGGAACTGCATCTTGCTAACTTTTTAGTGCTAACTCTGCATCAAATATTTTCCTTATTGGCTTTAATAGATAAACACTGCAAAACAATTCACTTTATACTTAATGGCAATGATTATCCTTGTCTGCTGACTCAAACTTATTTGGCTACTGCGTTGGGTGCAGTTTTTTCTATTGACAACCATTTGCAGTAAACATGATTTTATTTTATTAAACAAATGTTTACACTGGCTGATATGTTATTGTGTAAGATGGTAACAGAAATGTCTTGTAATAAGAAGGTGATTTTCTGTCCCTTTAAGTTCTAACAAAACTCTCAATATAAATCCAGAGTTCCAGTGCTTATATGTTGGGAATAGATTATTAAAATGACATGAACTGCTTTGGCCTGGTAATATCTACAGAGCTATGGCTGAGCCTCAGGATCATGTCATTGATTACCTCTGGGGTTTACCATACATACTAATTAGCATTTTATAATTGTTCAGTGAAGCTAAGAAACTACAGGTGCTATTTCTGTCATTATTTAATAGCAGATTCCCCACATTTATGTCTGTATCAATTTTATATTAATTATAGTTGATCCGAACCATACAATTATGTGTCCAGTAGTTTAGCAGACTGTCCAGTACAATCTGTACTAAAATACTGGGCACTTAAAGACCCAGTCAGCTAAATGTAAAGGGCCTTTAGGTCTTCATGCATTAGAAATATGGCTAAAAAGAAGTTACACTGTGCATTTTCTATTATATGTGGTACAGGCAACCATGGGAGTGTTTCAATCATTGCTGGGTTTTTTACTTCTGGCAGCCAAAGAGGTAACCATCACTACTACGTACATTTGTTACTGGCAACCAAGGGTGTGAAAAATATATTTGATGGCATCCAAGGGTGGGGCCTATGCTTGAGCTTTTGTGGGGACATTGTGTGAACCTAGCTACGTCCCGTGTCCAGTCACCTATAGGTAGTCACGGTATTTTTATGGAGCACAACTGGCAAACCTATTCCCACCCTCCACTGGAAGGTTAATCTAAACTGTTATATACTCGTTTACAAAGAATTTCTACCATATTCATAATTTTCATTTTAGGTGGCAATTTTTAAAAAGGCAAAATAAGCTATATTAAATGACAAAATGAAGGTAACAGGAAGCTGTTTGCAATCTAGGAAAACATGCTTTATATGACCCCAGGAACACATGTTTTATTTGTACTAGATTTACAAGGCACTTATTCTTGGTGTGTAAAATCTCAGAAGATATTCGCACATGGTTCCTGTCTTCTAACTTTTTTAATTGTTCTGCATATATCTATTGTATTCCTAAAACACCATTGTCTGGGTCCTAAAGGTTTCTGTGAATGGCTACTCATTATTCTGATGGTTCCTAATAATTAATAAATGTATCAACCTCTGGCATAAAGTGGCCTATACTTTATTGTTCCAAATGGGAGCATTTGTGGTCAGCACAGCTCAGAGAGGGTTGTAATTAGGGTTGCCACCTCGGCCATGTTTTACTGGACACTTATGACTTACACATGCTGCAGGGTAAGTTGGGCAGAACATGTATTGTGACTCTGGACATCACATGAATAGTGCTAATGAAAAGCACAATCATGTTCCTCCCTGCACACCCTGCAACATGTGTAACTCATAAGTTCCAGGAAATCATGGCCTAGGTGGCAACCCTAGTTGTAATGTACCTCCAAAACAAAAGGCATACAGTTAAAGGGACAGTGAATTGTTTTTTGTTTAAAAAGATAGATAATCCCATTAACCCATTACCCAGTTTTGCATAACCAACAGGGTTATATTAATATACTTTTTACCTCTGTTATTACCCTTGTATCTAAGCTTCTGCTGACTGCCCCCTTATTTCAGTTCTTTTCACAGACTTGCATTTTAGCCAATCAGTGCTCACTCCTAGGTCACTTCATGTGCATGAGCTCAATATTATATATATGAAACACATTGAACTAATGCCTCTAGTGGTCAAAATGCATTCAGCTTTGAGGGCAGTCTTCAAAGTCTAAGACATTAGCATATGAATCTCCTAGGTTTAGCTTTCAACTAAGATACCAAGAGAACAAAGCAAACTTGGTGATAAAAGTAAATTGGAAAGTTGTTAAAATTACATGCCTATTTGAATCATGAAAGTTATTTTTGGACTTGACTGTCCTTTTAACTTTATTGCTTATGGACTGCATTCTTGAAACCAGTTGTGTATCATAATGGGAAAAAAATCACTAGCTTTACAAAAAACAAATCTAAAACATGAGTAGCACTCTCTTTCTGACTTCATAAGTAATAACATTTTTCTTTTCTTGGTTGGATACAATATACTATTGTCTACATACTGTATTATGCTTGATATGAATTTTTACTAATTTATAGAGAAAGTTTTGCATCTTTTGTATTATATACCAGTTTTATGTCAAGGTATTGCTTATTAAAGGGATGTAACCATAACATTTTCTACAATTTAATTTGTAACCAATTATCTATTTCATTTGCTGGATTGCATCAAATTGTCAGAATAGCTCACTTAATTTTATTTTGTCATTAAAAACAGCTGATTTTGCCTTATATTGAAATTTTCAGTACAGCAGTATTGGCTATAGGAAAGCTTTGTAAGCAAGGAGTAGCTGTATTTAGACTTGGTCAGAGAGAATTTATGGGGAAAAAACTGAGAGGGAAAAAGAAAAAATATTTTAGACACTTAAATTTTTGTAAAAGTTTTTTTTTTTTTAAGCTTTTGGTTTGGTGCTTGTTCAGTTTACATTTTTAAACCATTTTGCTGTTTCATTAAACATTAAATCTATTAAAAAAGGAAGTTAAGCTGGAAGTACCGTGATGATATGTGTTGTTTACTTTCTTTGTATCGTATTTTATTGACTACACATAAAAACAATCCAAATAGCACTTTGAATTTGAAATAAACAGTAGACCTATTTTATGGCAAATTTCAAAATGAATACAATTTCCCCTCCCCTTTATCATGTGACAGCCATCAGCCAATCATAAAAAGGCATATACATATATAATGTGCAGTATATATAAAACAGAGTTTGAAACATTTAACAGAAAGGGTTACTGTGGAAGCTGTAACTCAAGACCTGGTACCCAACACTGTTGACCCCTCCTGGGCATGTGTGCCCCTGGATTGGGGTGTGGGGAAAAGGGTTTGCAGGAGGTGGGGATTTCTGCGGATATCCACTGTTGTTTTGCTGGGCATGATTTGGGCCGGATGCTTTGTCAGTACGCCCCATAAGACAACACTGCAACCTGAAGGGCCATTAGAGGGGCCCTGCACCCAACTGAAGTACTGTGTGAAAACTTTGGGGGACCCAGAGGGGAGGCTGGGGATGGACACATAGCTAGCTGCACCAGAGCTGGAGGTATCCCACCAAAGAATGAAGAATGATTCCTTGAACATGATTGCTGGGAGGGGGGGCTGAGGGTTAATGCAGCTCTGCGTTTGTGTACACCAGTAATGTCTTGTTCTGATGAAGAGGGAATGTATTGAAAATGTTTGTGACAATGTTGCTTCTATGAACCCGGGCGCTGGGAGGGAGAGCCTAGGAAGGATGTATTGAAAATGTTTGCTAACAATGTCTGTCTCTATTGAACCTGGGCGCTGGGAGGGAGAGCCTAGGGTTTAATGATGATTTACCTGAACCTGTATTGTGCCAGTGAAAAGGGTTTATACTGCCATTGATTGTGACAATGGGATGCCTGATGCAGTGTGTGGGAATGTGAGAGAGCAGTAGGGCTGGGCAGAAGGGCGGACTGAGTGTATATACCCTTCTGTGCTAGAACCACCAGCATTGCATGTGCAAGGAGGAGTGATGGCATGGCTGGTGTAGGGGCCAGAGTACATCCTGCCCCTGTTACAGAGAGTAAAACAGGATGGACCCTGGGTTTGTGGCTGTGGACCTCCCCTACAGAAATGGCAGATGTGAAGAAGAGGGGGAGGGAGATGTAGCTGCAGTGACTAATGAACCGGCTACTCCTACAGAGCATACTGGGGAAGATGTGAACAGTGGAGTATCTGGCCTAAGCATAGCAACAATTTATCTTTAGTCCCCTAGTGAGTTACCCTGAAGGGGTGCTAGATCCCTTTATGAGTGAGAGCAAATGTGTGATATCCTGCAAGGAAATGTCCTCCACGAGAGAAATTGTGTCAGCTGATGCTAATAGTTACAGGGAGCAAATTAATGCTGAGAGTGTGCAGAAAGGGCAGATCTGGTCTTAATGAACGAGGAAAGACTAGGATTTAACGAAGGAAAGACTAGGATTTAGGTTGACATAGGGGATCAGCGTGGGCTGACCCCCTATTTCCACCATTTTATAAGGGGAGGTTTCATGATACAATCATGTGGAGTAGTTGATACCTGGATTGGCTACCCCGCCAGAGGTGGTATTGTGTTCTCAGCTTGGAAAAGGTTAATGTGAATTGCTTTTTCCTGTGTGTGAAATTGCTTTTAGAAAGCTGTAAGCTGAAACCCCCCCTCCTTAGTAGTGTAACTGTGTGTAGGAATGCAGAATGCTCCTATCTAAAGGAACTTGGTAATAAGATAGAGATTGTGTGTAATTCTATTCATGTCCCATTTTCTTTTTAAAGAACTGTAGCTTTTGCTATTGTATGTTATTTTGAATGTCTTTATAATTATGCACTGTGTAAACTGTATTGATATTTTTGTTATTAAACACATAGAAATCTCATTCTGTCTTTTGGGCTCTAATATCCGAATTCACACTCCTGTTGAGACAAGGTTAAAAGGCACGTTACCTAATTGTTAAATAGTGTGAGTTTTTAGGGGTTCCCCAAAACTCCCCTTTAATTTAAAAGTTTTGGTGGTGGCAGCAGGGAAATAGTGTAGAGCAGTGTGGACAAGATTTGGGGGCTAAATAATGTGGTGTCTCTTTTAAGGTCCTTTTGCAGAGTTGCAAGGATAAGGGAACCAGAGCTGTGTGCCATTAACCCCTTCATGCCCACACCCTCTATTGTGACGCTGAGGTTTGATTCGTCACAAATATTACAAAGGTAAAGTGTTTTTTCACTATAGGCAGGTTGTTTCGCCCTCGTTGGGGCTCTTCAGTATGATGTAGGTGCTATGTTACTAGACTCAAGCATTGATTTTAGGTTTACGGCTATATGCCAGTTTTGCTGATTATTACACTAATTTTGGTAACCACACTTACAAAGCGTGAAATTAATGCTTGAGCAGAACAGAAGCAACAACCATAGACAGCCTGTTTGGCCCGCTTGGGGCTCAACCCTCCATTGTATTAATCTTAGCAAAAATAATAAATATTACTTATCTTGTGCAAAATTGCAACACTTATAATTCAAAATTCATTTCTATATAATGGGCAGCCTATAGGCAAAGGGTGGAATGCTCAAGGACATCAGCATCAACCCATAATGACTTGAGTGAGAAAGAGTCCCAAAGTAGCGAAACAGGCTGCCTATGGTTGATGCAGTGTTATTTAAGCCTCATGTATTTTCACAGTTTGCTGCACTACTGGTTTAAACTGACAGGAGCATAAGGGTGCCATATTAAAAATGCATTTTGAATTAGTAATACACTCTGTGGGATAATTTGTATATTCTATCCATTGTATATTTATCCTTGCTGAACCTAATTAGATGGAGGGTTTATCTCACTCTATTAACAATACTTTTATTTAGTACAATGGGAGTCCCTGCTCTAAAGGATTTCCATGGAGCTTACAATCTAGCATTTCAGTGCTTTGCTCAAAGAGCATACAATCTTGTATTTAAGGAGAACTTACCTCTGGGTACTTACAGGGTAGAGAAATAAATCCCTTATGTAAGACTGCCTCAGCATGTGACATAACACTAGTCCCTCTTAAATCGTCAATCTTCCTGCCACTGCCATAGAGTATTCCAGTGTATTTTTACTGTTTGCCAGCTATGAATAAGTCTTATGCTCATCTGTAGGATATTTTCATCAATGCAACAAGATTAGTGCATGGCACACTGTACCTTATAATGCAGTATTTTTTTCAGTTTCTAATCTGAGGTATAAAATACAGGACCAGCCCATGATGTATCAAATCTTGTGCTTTACTAGGACTCTCTGCTTCACAAATACATCATTAGTACTTGCCCCACTGTGACTGTAGACATTCAAGTTTAGTGTCACAGACATGGTAGTCCTTGTTCCAGGGTGCTGCAGTTCTCAGATGAAATTGTAAACCAGCTGCAAGGTGCTTATAACCTAGTAGTAATATTGGTGTCCCTAAGTCAAGGCATTGAGGATATAAGTGCAAACTTATTAATCATATCATTGTATTCTCTTCACCAAGATCCTTAACATTATTACATTATACAGATATGTGCAGTGAGAGTGGATTTAAGCCATTCAATTTAAATAAATATCAGTTATTAAAGTTATAGCAGTATTAGTGTAATTATGCTTTATTGTTGGTGTTATGATTCAAGTTCTAGTGTCACAGAGATGATTTGTATATCTTATATAATAAGCCTTGAAAAGTACAGAAAGCTTTAAAGATAAAGAACAAAATTAAAGCCAAAGATTTTTATGAAATGGAAAGTAAAGGAAAAGCACAACAGAAATGAGATAAATGATCTGACCTCACTGCACATAGCTGTAGGCTCTTGGAGCAGGATCTGTATTTACAATCTGTGTGGTAATGAGATGTCTTGCTCAAAGAGCTAACAAACTTGTTAATCTCAAGAAAACCTTACCTTAGATACTTACAGTTTAATAATATAAAAATCCTTGAAGTACATCTGCCATCAGCGCATATACTACAGGCCAGAGGGGCATCAGTCTGATCTGAATTTATTTAGATCGCCAGTTGTTTTTTCTTCATCCGGGTCAAGCAAAAAAAAAAAAAAAACCAGCTGCATTAAATGCTGCACCTTAGAGTACAGTGTTTAAATGAGGGTCCCTGCACCAGTGAGTTTGCAGCCGTAAGGACATCTGCCATCAGCGCATATACTCGCTGGCCAGATGCGCATCAGTCTGATCGGAACTTTATTTCAGATCGCCAGTTGCCTTTTCTTCATCCGGGTCAAGCAGAATAAACAGCTGCATCAGATGCGCACCTTACAGTACAGTGTTTAATGAGGGTCCCAGCTCCAGTGAGTTTGCAGCGTATAAATTGCAGACCCATGCCATGGGGTTTATATTCTAGGCCTTTACTAGAAGTCCTTGCTTTAGAGCATTTGCAGACTAATGATGCTTTAATTCTTACCATCCTTAAAGCTGGTTTAAAGCCTTTACTGCAGCTGCAAGTCTTAGAAAGATATGTAGAGGAAGCACAGAAAGGCATTGGTGTGTCCTACAGTTATGGCTATAATACTTATAATGCTATAATATGTTTAAAATAATTATTTTAAAAATTAAAATATTTATTAAATTATATTTAGTTTTAAATAAAGGTGTGGAGATAATATTGATCATTATTATGTATGGTTTGTATGCTATGTTTTGTCTCAGAGTACTGGTGCCCATAGTAAGCTACAACAGTTTAAGCTATTACTTCTGTCATTTATCTGTATTATTTTACAATGTATATAAATGTGACTTTGTATTATTCAGTTACTGAGTTGGGGTGATCATAGTAACACTACCTGTAGTAATTGGTGCTCATACCTGCTGCTTCCACAGATGCCATTTGCATTGTTTTGAGGTAGTCCCTGTTCTTCATATCAGCACATATACAGAGCTGTGGTTGTAATGCACTCGCTGTAAAGATATTAGATAACTAATATTTACATGTCCAGTGTTTATTGAAGCTCAGCATGATCAGTCTGGCAACTCTAGTAAAGTGAACAGCAGTTATGAGGGCTGGTGGCTTTGTGTTGTCATTTGGTTTTGTGACATAACTGCTACATCTCATAAGCCACTCCCCAGAGGCCTGTCACCATGACAACCAGGCATCACATTATACTATGCTGTCAGTTTAGCCTTTAGTTATGTTATTAGTGTAGCTTTAACATAAGATGTATAATTATGCATAATAAAACAACTTTGTAATATACTCGTTATTTATTTTGCCCCTTTTCATGTAATTTAGTTCTGAAAATTGTACATTGAGTTGGAACTGTATCTTGCTAACTTTTCAGTGCTAACTCTGCATCAAATATTTTCCTTATTGGCTTTAATAGATAACAACTGCAAAACAATTCACTTTATACTAACTTAAGGGCAATGATTATCCTTGTCTGCCGACTCAAACTTATTTGGCTACTGCGTTGGTGCAGTTTTTCTATTGACAACCATTTGCAGTAAACAGGATTTTATTTTATTAAACAAATGTTTACACTTGGCTGATATGTTATTCTGTACGATGAGGTAACAGAAATGTCCTTGTAATAAGAAGGTGCTTTTCTGTCCCTTTAAGTTCTAACAAAACTCCCCAATATAAATCCTGAGTTTCCAGTGCTTATATGTTGGGAATAGATTATTAAAATGACATGAACTGCTTTGGTCTGGTAATATCTACAGAGCTATGGCTGAGCCTCAGGATAATGTCATGTGAATTACCTCTAGGGGTTACCATACATACTAATTAGCATATATAATTGTTCAGTGAAGCTAAGAAACTACAGGTGCTATTTCTGTCATTATTTAATAGCAGATTCCCCACATTTATGTCTGTATCAATTTTATATTAATTATAGTTGATCTGAACCATACAAATATGGTGTCTAGTAGTTTAGCAGACTGTCCAGTACAATCTGTACTAAAATACTGGACACGTTAAAAGACCCCTGTCAGCTAAATGTAAAGGGCCTTTAGGTCTTTATGCATTAGAAATATGGCTAAAAAGAAGTTACACAGTGCATTTTCTATTATATGTGTTACAGGCAACCATGGGAGTGTTCAATCATTGCTGGGTGTTTACTTCTGGCAGCCAAGGGGGTAACATCACTGCTACGTACATGTGTTACTGGCAACCAAGGGGTGAGAAATATATGTGGTGGGATCAAGGGTGGGGCCTATGCTTGAGCTTTTGTGGGGACATTGTGTGAACCTAGCTACATCCCTGTGACCAGTCACCTATAGGTCGTCCGGTATTTTTATGGAGCACAGCTGGCAAACCTATTCCAACCCTCCACTGGAAGGTTAATCTAAACTGTTATATACTGTTTACAAAGAATTCTACCATATTCATAATTTCATTTTAGGTGGCAATTTTAAAAAGGCAAAATAAGCTATATTAAATGACAAAATGAAGGTAAAGGAGCTGTTTGCAATCTAGGAAAACATGCTTTATATGACTCAGGACCATCCCCACATATGTTTTATTTGTACTAGATTTACAAGGCCACTTTTCTTAGTGTGTAAAATTCTCAGAAGATATTCGCCCATCGTTTCCTGTCTTCTAACTTTTTTAATTGTTCTGCATATATCTATTGTATTCATAAACACCATTGTCTGGGTCCTAAAGGGTTTCTGTGAATGGCTACTCATTATCATGATGGTTCCTAATAATTAAATAAATGTAGCAACCTCTGGCATAATGGCCTATACGTTTTTGTTCATAAATGGGAGCATTTTGTGGTCAGCACAGCTCAGAGAGGGTTGTAATGTACCTCCAAACAAAGGCATACTGTTAAAGGGACAGTCAATGTTTTTGTTTAAAAAGATAGATAATCCCCATTACCCATTACCCAGTTTGCATAACCAACAGGGCTATATTAATACACTTTTTACCTCTGTTATTACCTTGTAACTAAGCTTCTGCTGACTGCCCCCTTATTTCAATTCTTTTCACAGACTTGCATTTTAGCCAATCAGTGCTCACTCCTAGGTCACTTCATGTGCATGAGCTCAACTAATGTCCTCTAGTGGTCAAAATGCATTCAGGTTAGAGGCAGTCCTTCAAGGTCTAAGAAATTAGCATATGAACCTCCTAGGTTTAGCTTTCAACTAAGAATACCAAGAGAACAAAGCAAACTTGGTGATAAAAGTAAATTGGAAAGTTGTTTAAAATTACATGCCCATTTGAATCATGAAAGTTATTTTTGGACTTGACTGTCCTTTTAACTTTATTGCTTATGGACTGCATTCTTGAAACCAGTTGTGTATCATAATGGGAAAAAATCACTAGCTTTACAAAAAACAAATCTAAACATGAGTAGCACTCTCTTTCTAACTTTCATAAGTAATACATTTTTTCTTTTCTTGGTTGGATACAATATACTATTGTCTACATACTGTATTATGCTTGATATGATTTTTACTAATTTATATAGAAAGTTTGCATCTTTTGTATTTTATACCAGTTATATGTTAAGGTATTGCTTATTAAAGGGATGTACCATAACATTTTCTACAATTTAATTTGTAACCAATATCCATTTCATTTCCTGGATTGCATCAAATTGCTCACTTAATTTTATTTTGTCATTAGAAACAGCTGATTTTGCCCTTATATTGAAATTTTCAGTACAGCAGTATTGGACTATAGGAAAGCTTTGTAAGCAAGGAGTAGCTGTTTTTAGACTCTGGTCATAGAGAATTTATGGGGGAAAAAACGAGAGAGGGAAAAGAAAAAATACTTTAAGCACTTCAATTTTTGTAAAAGTTATTTTTTTAAGCTTTTGGTTTGGTGCTTGTTCAGTTTTACATTTTAAAACCATTTTGCTGTTTCATAACATTAAATCTATTAAAAAAAGGAAGTTAAGCTGGATGTACCGTGATGTTATGGTGTTGTTTACTTTCTTTGTATCGTATTTTATTGACTGCACAGTAAAAACAATCCAAATAGCACTTTGAATTTGAAATAAGCAGTAGACTATTTTATGGCAAACTTTCAAAATGAATACAATTTCCACTCCCCTTTATCATGTGACAGCCATCAGCCAATCATAAAAGGCATATACATATATAATATGCAGTTTTGCACATGCTCAATAGGAACTGGAACCTCAGAGAGTGTGCATATAAATAGATTGTAGCACATTTTGATATAGAAGTATATTGGAAAGTTATTTTATATTGCACGCTCTATCTAAATTGTAAAACTTTAATTTTTACTTAGTGGCCCTTTCAATTTTTATTTTTTTCTAAACAGATTGGATCCCCAAAAAACAATGTTAAAAATTGCAAAGGAATTCATGTATTATTTAATTGTCAATAATTACTCAGAATCATGCCGTGTTGTGTGTAATTTATTTATTTTATAAAACTTTATTCTCTTGGTATCTTGTATTGAAAGGCCTATCTAGATAGGCTCAAGAGCAGCAATGTACTAATAGGAGCTAGCTGGTGATTGGTGGGCTACACACATGCTTTTTGTCATTGGCTCAATAGATGTTCAGCTAGCTCCCAGTAGTGAACTACTGCTCTGAAGCTACATTTAACTGTGTTTTAAAGGACATAAAACCCAACATTTTTGTTCATGATTCAGATAGAGAATTCTATAAAAAAAAAGTTTCCAATTCACTTCAATTATCAAATTTGCTTCGTTCTCATGTTATTCTTTGTTTAAAAGGGACATTATACACTCATTTTTTCTTTGCATAAATGTTTTGTAGATGATCTATTTTATAGCCCCATAAAGTTTTTTTTTTTAAAATGTATAGTTTTGTTTATTTTTAAATAACATTGCTCTGATTTTCAGACTCCTAACCAAGCCCCAAAGTTTTATGAGAATACCGTCAGCTACCCTACCTCCAGCTTGCCTTCTGTTTGTGTAAAGGGTCTGTTCATATGCAAAAAGAGGGGGAGTGTCTTATTTCCCCACTTGCAGTGGGCTTTCCAGCTACCTTTCCAGACCCGGGGTTAACTGCCTGTGACTCTGTAAATAGAGGAACCCTATGTGAGTGCGATAGCAACCAAAGCTGAGCCTGTTTATGGGTCATGGGATGTGTACCCGGTCCAGTCTGGATGTGCTGTCCTTTTTCCTGATTTTGCTTATACCCAGGGTGATTACATAAGTCTATGAACCCTGACTTGTTCCCAGTTTGTTTGATTGTTAGCTTGCTTTTGTGTGTTTGGCTGCAGTTGTGTGGCTGTATTAGGGACCCAGGTATGTGGAAGAGACCTTGACGCGGTACCTGGGCTTGTCCCATTTGGCCAAATGCGGGAACTAACTCTTCTGGTTTTGCTTTTTAATCCTAGCAGAGAGCTTGTGAGTACTGGACTGTGTGTCCTCATATATAAATATACGAACATATTTATTGCAGATATGTGCAGAACATCTTACCATTTAATAGTTTTACACGCAGCGAGAAGCACACTGAGAAGCACACTTACAGGAACGAACAACCGTCTCAATACCATTGTTAGCCTGTTCTATGGCAATTTACCACCTTGGTGCAGCTTCTTTTAGCCCAGTAATGCTTTTCACAGAGTATAACTTTCACTGACGAGGGCCAATGTAGGCCAAAACGATCGTCTGGGGTTGCTGTGTTCCTTGTTCAGAGAGGAATTGCCTGGTATTTTGGCACTGGACTGACTGTAATAGGCGGGATCAGACTGATAGACTACAGGAAAGTTCTACTTTGTGAAAAGCATTACTGCGCTAAAAAGCTGCACCCAGGTGGTAAATCGCCATAGAACAGGCTAACAATGATATTGAGCCAGATGTTTGTTCCTGTGAGTGCACTTCTCTCTATATGTATTTAATAGTTTTAGGTAGGAACCCTTTTAATATGTCATGGGCATTAGGAAATCAGGCAAAATCTCGAATTGTATTATATATAGAAGCCTTATTACTCTAAAGTAATTCTGCTTACATAAAAACCCAGTACAAAAAGAGTGGTGTCTTGCAGGGGAATAATATATTGCAATACTACAAAGGTAAAGTGTTTTTTTCACTATAGGCAGGTTGTTTCGCCCTCATTGGGGCTCTTCAGTATGATGTAGGTGCTATGTTACTGGACTGGACTTGATTTTAGGTTTACGGCTATATGCCAGTTTTGCTGATGATTACACTAATTTTGTTAACCACACTTACAAAGCGTTAAATTAATGCTTGAGCAGAACAGAAGCAACAACCATAGACAGCCTGTTTGGCCCGCCTGGGGCTCAACCTTCCATTGTATTAATCTTAGCAAAAAATAAATATACTTATCTGTGCAAAATTGCAACACTTATAATTCAAAATTCATTTCAATATAATGGGCAGCCCTATAGCAAAGGGTGGAATGCTCAAGGACATCAGCATCAACCATAATGACTTGAGTGAGAGAGTCCCAAAGTAGCGAAACAGGCTGCCTATGGTTGATGCTGTGTTATTTAAGCCTCATGTATTTCACAGTTTGCTGTACTGCTGGTTTAAACTGACAGGAGCATAAGGGATGCCATATTAAAAATGCATTTTGAATTAGTAATACACTCTGTGGGATAATTTGTATATTCTATACATTGTATATTTATTCCTTGCTGAACTAATTAGATGGAGGGTTTATCTCACTCTATTAACAATACATTTATTTAGTACAACGGTCTAAAGGATTTCCATGGAGCTTACAATCTAGCATTTCAGTGCTTTGCTCAAAGAGCATACAATCTTGTATTTAAGGAGAACTTACCTCTGGGTACTTACAGTGTAGAGAAATAAATCCCTTATGTAAGACTGCACTCAGCAGGACCCATAACACTAATCCCTCTTAAATCTTCAATCTTCCTGCCACTGCCATAGAGTATTCCAGTCTTTGTTATACTGCTTGCCAGATATGAATCAGTGTATGCACATCTTGTAAGGATTTTTCATCCAATGCAACAAGATTAGTGCATGGCACACTGTACCTTACAATGCAATATTATTATTTTCAGTTTCTAATCTGAGGTATAAAATACAGGACCAGCCCATGATGTATCAAATCTTGTGCTTTCCTAGGACTCTCTGCTTCACAAATACATCAATAGTACTTGCCCCACTGTGACTGTAGACATTCAAGTTTAGTGTCACAGACATGGTAGTCCTTGTTCCAGGGTTCTCAGATAAAATTTTAAACCAGCTGCAAGGTGATTATAACCTAGTAGTATTATTGGTGTCCCTAAGTCAAGGCATTGAGGATATAAGTGCAAACATATTAATCATATCATTGTATTCTCTTCACCAAGATCCTTAACATTATTACATTATACAGATATGTGCAGTGAGAGTGGATTTAAGCCATTCAATTTAAATAAATATCAGTTTATTAAAGTTATAGCTATATTAGTGTAATTATTCTTTATTGTTGGTGTTATGATTCAAGTTCTAGTGTCACAGAGATGATTTGTATATCTTATATCAATAAGCCTTGAAAAGTACAGAAAGCTTTAAAGATACAGAACCAAATTAAAGCTAAAGATTTTTATGAAATGGGAAAGTAAAGGAAAAGCACAACAGAAATGTGGTAAATGATCTGACCTCACTGCACATAGCTGTAGGCTCTTGGAGCAGGATCTGTATTTACAATCTAGTGTGGTAATGAGATGTCTTGCTCAAAGAGCTAACAAACTTGTTAATCTCAGAAAACCTAACCCTAGATACTTACAGTTTAATAATATAAAAATCCTTGAAGTACATCTGCTATCAGCGCGTATACTACAGGCCAGAGGCGCATCAGTCTGATCTGAATTTATTTCAGATCGCCAGTTGTTTTTTCTTCATCCGGGTCAAGCAAAAAAAAAAAAAAACAGCTGCATTAAATGTACAGAGTACAGTGTTTAATGAGGGTCCCAGCACCAGTGAGTTTGCAGCGTAAGGTCATCTGCTATCAGCGCGTATACTGCTGGCCAGATGCGCATCACTCTGATCTGAATTTATTTCAGATCGCCAGTTGCCTTTTCTTCATCCGGGTAAAGCAGAACAAATAGCTGCATCAGATACTGCACCTTACAGTACAGTGTTTAATGAGGGTCCCAGCACCAGTGAGTATGCAGCGTAAGGACATCTGCCATCAGCGCGTATACTGCTGTCCAGATGCGCATCAGTCTGATCGGCATTTATTTAAGATCGCCAGTTGCCTTTTCTTCATCCGGGTCAAGCAGAATAAACAGCTGCATCAGATGCGCACCTTACAGTACAGTGTTTAATGAGGGTCCCAGCACCAGTGAGTTTGTAGCTTATAAATTGCAGGCCCATGCCATGGGGTTTATATTCTAGGCCTTTACTAGAAGTCCTTGCTTTAGAGCATTTGCAGACTAATGATGCTGTAATTCTTACCATCCTTAAAGCTGGTTTAAAGCCTTCACTGCCAGCTGCAAGTCTTAGAAAGATATGTAGAGGAAGCACAGAAAGGCATTGGTGTGTCCTACAGTTATGGCTATAATACTTATAATGCTATAATATGTTAAAATAATTATTTTAAAAATTAAAATATTTATTAAATTATATTTATTTTTAAATAAAGGTGTGAAGATAATATTGATCATTATTATGTATGGTTTGTATGCTATGTTTTGTCTCAGAGTACTTGTGCCCATAGTAAGCTACAAAGTTTAAGCTATTACTTCTGTCATTTATCTGCATTATTTTACAATGTATATAAATGTGACTTCGTATTATTCAGTTACTGAGTTGGGGTGATTATAGTAACACTACCTGTAGTAATTGGTGCTCATACCTGCTGCTTCCACTAGATGCCATTTGCATTGTTTTGGAGGTAGTCACTGTTCTTCCTACCAGCACATATACAGAGCTGTGGTTGTAATGCACTCGCTGTAAAGATATTAGATAACTAAAATTTACATGCCAGTGTTTATTGAAGCTCAGCAGGATCAGTCTGGCAACTCTACTAAAGTGAGCAGCAGTTATGAGGGCGGTGGCTTTGTGTTGTCAGTTGGTTTTGTGACATAACTGCTGCATCTCATAAGCCACTCCCCAGAGGCTGTCACCATGACAACCAGGCATCACATTATACTATGCTGTCAGTTTAGCCTTTAGTTATGTTATTAGTGTAGCTTTAACATAAGATGTTTAATTATGCATAATAAAACAACTTTGTAATATACTCGTTATTTATTTTGCCCCTTTTCATGTAATTTAGTTCTGAAAATTGTACATTGAGTTGGAACTGCATCTTGCTAACTTTTCAGTGCTAACTATGCATCAAATATTTTCCTTATTGGCTTTAATAGATAACAACTGCAAAACAATTCACTTTATACTAACTTAATGGCAATGATTATCCTTGCCTGCCAACTCAAACTTATTTGGCTTCTGTGTTGGGTGCAGTTTTTCTATTGACAACCATTTGCAGTAAACAGGATTTTATTTTGTTAAACAAATGTTTACACTTGGCTGATATGTTATTCTGTACGATGGTAAGGTAACGGAAATGTCTTGTAATAAGAAGGTGCTTTTCTGTCCCTTTAAGTTCTAACAAAACTCCCAATATAAATCCTGAGTTTCCAGTGCTTTTAAGTTGGGAATAGATTATTAAAATGACATGAACTGCTTTGGTCTGGTAATATCTACAGAGCTATGGCTGAGCCTCAGGATAATGTCATGTGATTACCTCTGGGGTTACCATACATACTAATTAGCATATATAATTGTTCAGTGAAGCTAAGAAACTACAGGTGCTATTTCTGTCATTATTTAATAGCAGATTCCCCACATTTATGTCTGTATCAATTTTATATTAATTATAGTTGATCTGAACCATACAAATATGGTGTCCAGTAGTTTAGCAGACTGTCCAGTACAATCTGTACTAAAATACTGGACACTTAAAGGCCCCTGTCAGCTAAATGTAAAGGGCCTTTAGGTCTTTATGCATTAGAAATATGGCTAAAAACAAGTTACACTGTGCATTTTCTATTATATGTGTTACAGGCAAACATGGGAGTGTACAATCATTGCTGGGTTTTACTTCTGGCAGCCAAGGGGGTAACATCACTACTACGTACATGTGTTACTGGCAACCAAGGGGTGAAAAATATATGTGGTGGGATCAAGGGTGGGGCCTATGCTTGAGCTTTTGTGGGGACATTGTGTGAACCTAGCTACCTCCCGTGTCCAGTCACCTATAGGTCGTCCGGTATTTTTATGGAGCACAGCTGGCAAACCTATTCCCACCCTCCACTGGAAGGTTAATCTAAACTGTTATATACTGTTTACAAAGAATTATACCATATTCATAATTTCATTTTAGGTGGCAATTTTAAAAAGGCAAAATAAGCTATATTAAATGACAAAATGAAGGTAAAGGAGCTGTTTGCAATCTAGGAAAACATGCTTTATATGACCCAGGAACATATGTTTTATTTGTACTAGATTTACAAGGCACTTATTCTTGGTGTGTAAAATCTCAGAAGATATTCGCCCATGGTTCCTGTCTTCTAACTTTTTAAATTATTCTGCATATATCTATTGTATTCATAAACACCATTGTCTGGGTCCTAAAGGTTTCTGTGAATGGCTACTCATTATTCATGATGGTTCCTAATAATTAAATAAATGTATCAACCTCTGGCATAATGGCCTATACGTTTATGGTTCCAAAATGGGAGCATTTTGTGGTCAGCACAGCTCAGAGAGGGTTGTAATTAGGGTTGCCACCTCGGCCATGTTTTCCTGGACACTTATGACTTACACATGCTGCAGGGTAAGTAGGGCAGAACATGTATTGTGACTCTGGACATCACATGAATAGTGCTAATGAAAAGCACAATACATGTTCCTCCCTGCACACCCTGCAACATGTGTAACTCATAAGTGTCCAGGAAAACATGGCCGAGGTGGCAACCCTAGTTGTAATGTACCTCCAAACAAAGGCATACAGTTAAAGGGACAGTCAAAGCTTTTGTTTAAAAAGATAGATAATCCCTTACCCATTACCCAGTTTTGCATAACCAACAGGGCTATATTAATACACGTTTTACCTCTGTTATTACCTTGTATCTAAGCTTCTGCTGACTGCCCCCTTATTTCAGTTCTTTTCACAGACTTGCATTTTAGCCAATCAGTGCTCACTCCTAGGTCACTTCATGTGCATGAGCTCAATGTTATATATATGAAACACGTGAACTAATGTCCTCTAGTGGTCAAAATGCATTCAGATGAGAGGCGGCCTCCAAGGTCTAAGAAATTAGCATATGAACCTCCTAGGTTTAGCTTTCAACTAAGAATACCAAGAGAACAAAGCAAACTTGGTGATAAAAGTAAATTGGAAAGTTGTTTAAAATGACATGCCCTATTTGAATCATAAAAGTTATTTTTGGACTTGACTGTCCTTTTAACTTTATTGCTTATGGACTGCATTCTTGAAACCAGTTGTGTATCATAATGGGAAAAATCACTAGCTTTACAAAAAACAAATCTAAACATGAGTAGCACTCTCTTTCTGACTTTCATAAGTAATACATTTTTCTTTTCTTGGTTGGATACAATATACTATTGTCTACATACTGTATTATGCTTGATATGATTTTTACTAATTTATATAGAAAGTTTGCATCTTTTGTATTTTATACCAGTTATATGCTAAGGTATTGCTTATTAAAGGGATGTACCATAACATTTTCTACAATTTAATTTGTAACCAATCATCCATTTCATTTCCTGGATTGCATCAAATTGTTCAAAATAGCTCACTTAATTTTATTTCTCCAACATAGGTGTGTCCGGTCCACGGCGTCATCCTTACTTGTGGGATATTCTCCTCCCCAACAGGAAATGGCAAAGAGCCCAGCAAAGCTGGTCACATGATCCCTCCTAGGCTCCGCCTACCCCAGTCATTCTCTTTGCCGTTGTACAGGCAACATCTCCACGGAGATGGCTTAGAGTTTTTTAGTGTTTAACTGTAGTTTTTATTATTCAATCAAGAGTTTGTTATTTTGAAATAGTGCTGGTATGTACTATTTACTCAGAAACAGAAAAGAGATGAAGATTTCTGTTTGTATGAGGAAAATGATTTTAGCAACCGTAACTAAAATCCATGGCTGTTCCACACAGGACTGTTGAGAGCTACTAACTTCAGTTGGGGGAACAGTATGCAGTCTCTTGCTGCTTGAGGTATGACACATTCTAACAAGACGATGTAATGCTGGAAGCTGTCATTTTCCCTATGGGATCCGGTAAGCCATGTTTATTACGATCATAAATAAGGGCTTCACAAGGGCTTATTAAGACTGTAGACCTTCTGGGCTAAATCGATTCATTATTAACACATATTTAGCCTTGAGGAATCATTTTATCTGGGTATTTTGATATAAGAATATCGGCAGGCACTGTATTAGACACCTTATACCTTAGGGGCTTTCCCAAAGCAAAGCAGAGCCTCATTTTCGCGCCGGTGTGGCGCACTTGTTTTTGAGAGGCATGGCATGCAGTCGCATGTGTGAGGAGCTCTGTTACTTAGAAAAGACTTTCTGAAGGCGTCATTTGGTATCGTATTCCCCTTTGGGCTTGGTTGGGTCTCAGCAAAGCAGATACCAGGGACTGTAAAGGGGTTAAAGTTTAAAACGGCTCCGGTTCCGTTATTTTAAGGGTTAAAGCTTCCAAATTTGGTGTGCAATACTTTTAAGGCTTTAAGACACTGTGGTGAAAATTTGGTGAATTTTGTACAATTCCTTCATGTTTTTTCGCAATTGCAGTAATAAAGTGTGTTCAGTTTAAAATTTAAAGTGACAGTAACGGTTTTATTTTAAAACGTTTTTGTACTTTGTTATCAAGTTTATGCCTGTTTAACATGTCTGAACTACCAGATAGACTGTGTTCTGAATGTGGGGAAGCCAGAATTCCTATTCATTTAAATAAATGTGATTTATGTGATAATGACAATGATGCCCAAGATGATTCCTCAAGTGAGGGGAGTAAGCATGGTACTGCATCATTCCCTCCTTCGTCTACACGAGTCTTGCCCACTCAGGAGGCCCCTAGTACATCTAGCGCGCCAATACTCCTTACTATGCAACAATTCTCGGCTGTAATGGATAATTCTGTCAAAAACATTTTAGCCCAAATGAACACTTGTCAGAGTAAGCGCGGCTGCTCTGTTTTAGATACTGAAGAGCATGGCAACGCTGATACTAATATCTCTGAAGGGCCCCTAACCCAGTCTGATGGGGCCAGGGAGGTTTTGTCTGAGGGAGAAATTACTGATTCAGGGAACATTTCTCAACAGGCTGAACCTGATGTGATTGCATTTAAATTTAAGTTGGAACATCTCCGCATTCTGCTTAAGGAGGTATTATCCACTCTGGATGATTGTGACAAGTTGGTCATCCCAGAGAAACTATGTAAAATGGACAAGTTCCTAGAGGTGCCGGGGCTCCCAGAAGCTTTTCCTATACCCAAGCGGGTGGCGGACATTGTTAATAAAGAATGGGAAAGGCCCGGTATTCCTTTCGTCCCTCCCCCCATATTTAAAAAATTGTTTCCTTTGGTCGACCCCAGAAAGGACTTATGGCAGACAGTCCCCAAGGTCGAGGGAGCGGTTTCCACTTTAAACAAACGCACCACTATACCCATAGAGGATAGTTGTGCTTTCAAAGATCCTATGGATAAAAAATTAGAAGGTTTGCTTAAAAAGATGTTTGTTCAGCAGGGTTACCTTCTACAACCAATTGCATGCATTGTCCCTGTCGCTACAGCCGCATGTTTCTGGTTCGATGAGCTGATAAAGGCGGTTGATAGTGATTCTCCTCCTTATGAGGAGATTATGGACAGAATCAATGCTCTCAAATTGGCTAATTCTTTCACCCTAGACGCCACTTTGCAATTGGCTAGGTTAGCGGCTAAGAATTCTGGGTTTGCTATTGTGGCGCGCAGAGCGCTTTGGTTGAAATCTTGGTCGGCTGATGCGTCTTCCAAGAACAAGCTACTTAACATTCCTTTCAAGGGGAAAACGCTGTTTGGCCCTGACTTGAAAGAGATTATCTCTGATATCACTGGGGGTAAGGGCCACGCCCTTCCTCAGGATCGGCCTTTCAAGGCAAAAAATAAACCTAATTTTCGTCCCTTTCGTAGAAACGGACCAGCCCGAGGTGCTACGTCCTCTAAGCAAGAGGGTAATACTTCTCAAGCCAAGCCGGCTTGGAGACCAATGCAAGGCTGGAACAAGGGAAAGCAGGCCAAGAAACCTGCCACTGCTACCAAGACTGCATGAAATGTTGGCCCCCGATCCGGGACCGGATCTGGTGGGGGGCAGACTCTCTCTCTTCGCTCAGGCTTGGGCAAGAGATGTTCTGGATCCTTGGGCGCTAGAAATAGTCTCCCAAGGTTATCTTCTGGAATTCAAGGGACTTCCCCCAAGGGGGAGGTTCCACAGGTCTCAGTTGTCTTCAGACCACATAAAAAGACAGGCATTCTTACATTGTGTAGAAGACCTGTTAAAAATGGGAGTGATTCATCCTGTTCCATTAAGAGAACAAGGGATGGGGTTCTACTCCAATCTGTTCATAGTTCCCAAAAAAGAGGGAACGTTCAGACCAATCTTAGATCTCAAGATCTTAAACAAGTTTCTCAAGGTTCCATCGTTCAAGATGGAAACCATTCGAACTATTATTCCTTCCATCCAGGAAGGTCAATTCATGACCACGGTGGATTTAAAGGATGCGTATCTACATATTCCTATCCACAAGGAACATCATCGGTTCCTAAGGTTCGCATTCCTGGACAAGCATTACCAGTTCGTGGCGCTTCCTTTCGGATTAGCCACTGCTCCAAGGATTTTCACAAAGGTACTAGGGTCCCTTCTAGCTGTGCTAAGACCAAGGGGCATTGCTGTAGTACCTTACTTGGACGACATTCTGATTCAAGCGTCGTCCCTTCCTCAAGCAAAGGCTCACACGGACATCGTCCTGGCCTTTCTCAGATCTCACGGATGGAAAGTGAACGTGGAAAAGAGTTCTCTATCTCCGTCAACAAGGGTTCCCTTCTTGGGAACAATAATAGACTCCTTAGAAATGAGGATATTTCTGACAGAGGCCAGAAAAACAAAGCTTCTAGACTCTTGTCGGATACTTCATTCCGTTCCTCTTCCTTCCATAGCTCAGTGCATGGAAGTGATCGGGTTGATGGTAGCGGCTATGGACATAGTTCCTTTTGCGCGCATTCATCTAAGACCATTACAACTGTGCATGCTCAGTCAGTGGAATGGGGATTATACAGACTTGTCTCCGAAGATACAAGTAAATCAGAGGACCAGAGACTCACTCCGTTGGTGGCTGTCCCTGGACAACCTGTCATGAGGGATGACATTCCGCAGACCAGAGTGGGTCATTGTCACGACCGACGCCAGTCTGATGGGCTGGGGCGCGGTCTGGGGATCCCTGAAAGCTCAGGGTCTTTGGTCTCGGGAAGAATCTCTTCTACCGATAAATATTCTGGAATTGAGAGCGATATTCAATGCTCTCAAGGCTTGGCCTCAGCTAGCGAGGGCCAAGTTCATACGGTTTCAATCAGACAACATGACAACTGTTGCGTACATCAACCATCAGGGGGGAACAAGGAGTTCCCTAGCGATGGAAGAAGTGACCAAAATCATTCTATGGGCGGAGTCTCACTCCTGCCACCTGTCCGCTATCCACATCCCAGGAGTGGAAAATTGGGAAGCGGATTTTCTGAGTCGTCAGACATTGCATCCGGGGGAGTGGGAACTCCATCCGGAAATCTTTGCCCAAGTCACTCAGCTGTGGGGCATTCCAGACATGGATCTGATGGCCTCTCGTCAGAACTTCAAAGTTCCTTGCTACGGGTCCAGATCCAGGGATCCCAAGGCGGCTCTAGTGGATGCACTAGTAGCACCTTGGACCTTCAAACTAGCTTATGTGTTCCCGCCGTTCCCTCTCATCCCCAGGCTGGTAGCCAGGATCAATCAGGAGAGGGCGTCGGTGATCTTGATAGCTCCTGCGTGGCCACGCAGGACTTGGTATGCAGATCTGGTGAATATGTCATCGGCTCCACCTTGGAAGCTACCTTTGAGACGAGACCTTCTTGTTCAGGGTCCGTTCGAACATCCGAACCTGGTTTCACTCCAGCTGACTGCTTGGAGATTGAACGCTTGATCTTATCGAAGCGAGGGTTCTCAGATTCTGTTATCGATACTCTCGTTCAGGCCAGAAAGCCTGTAACTAGAAAGATTTACCACAAAATTTGGAAAAAATATATCTGTTGGTGTGAATCTAAAGGATTCCCTTGGGACAAGGTTAAGATTCCTAAGATTCTATCCTTCCTTCAAGAAGGATTGGAAAAAGGATTATCTGCAAGTTCCCTGAAGGGACAGATTTCTGCCTTGTCTGTGTTACTTCACAAAAAGCTGGCAGCTGTGCCAGATGTTCAAGCCTTTGTTCAGGCTCTGGTTAGAATTAAGCCTGTTTACAAACCTTTGACTCCTCCTTGGAGTCTCAATTTAGTTCTTTCAGTTCTTCAGGGGGTTCCGTTTGAACCCTTACATTCCGTTGATATTAAGTTATTATCTTGGAAAGTTTTGTTTTTAGTTGCAATCTCTTCTGCTAGAAGAGTTTCAGAATTATCTGCTCTGCAGTGTTCTCCTCCTTATCTGGTGTTCCATGCAGATAAGGTGGTTTTACGTACTAAACCTGGTTTTCTTCCAAAAGTTGTTTCTAACAAAAACATTAACCAGGAGATTATCGTACCTTCTCTGTGTCCGAAACCAGTTTCAAAGAAGGAACGTTTGTTGCACAATTTGGATGTTGTTCGCGCTCTAAAATTCTATTTAGATGCTACAAAGGATTTTAGACAAACATCTTCCTTGTTTGTTGTTTATTCTGGTAAAAGGAGAGGTCAAAAAGCAACTTCTACCTCTCTCTCTTTTTGGATTAAAAGCATCATCAGATTGGCTTACGAGACTGCCGGACGACAGCCTCCCGAAAGAATCACAGCTCATTCCACTAGGGCTGTGGCTTCCACATGGGCCTTCAAGAACGAGGCTTCTGTTGATCAGATATGTAGGGCAGCGACTTGGTCTTCACTGCACACTTTTACCAAATTTTACAAGTTTGATACTTTTGCTTCTTCTGAGGCTATTTTTGGGAGAAAGGTTTTGCAAGCCGTGGTGCCTTCCATTTAGGTGACCTGATTTGCTCCCTCCCTTCATCCGTGTCCTAAAGCTTTGGTATTGGTTCCCACAAGTAAGGATGACGCCGTGGACCGGACACACCTATGTTGGAGAAAACAGAATTTATGTTTACCTGATAAATTACTTTCTCCAACGGTGTGTCCGGTCCACGGCCCGCCCTGGTTTTTTTAATCAGGTCTGATAATTTATTTTCTTTAACTACAGTCACCACGGTACCATATGGTTTCTCCTATGCAAATATTCCTCCTTAACGTCGGTCGAATGACTGGGGTAGGCGGAGCCTAGGAGGGATCATGTGACCAGCTTTGCTGGGCTCTTTGCCATTTCCTGTTGGGGAGGAGAATATCCCACAAGTAAGGATGACGCCGTGGACCGGACACACCGTTGGAGAAAGTAATTTATCAGGTAAACATAAATTCTGTTTTTGTCATTAGAAACAGCTGATTTTGCCCTTATATTGAAATTTTCAGTACAGCAGTATTGGCTATAGGAAAGCTTTGTAAGCAAGGAGTAGCTGTTTTTAGACTCGTCAGAGAGAATTTATGGGGGAAAAAACGAGAGAGGGAAAATATTTTAAGCACTTTAAGCACTTCAATTTTTGTAAAAGGTTTTTTTTTAAGCTTTTGGTTTGGTGCTTGTTCAGTTTACATTTTTAAACCATTTTGCTGTTTCATAACATTAACCCCTTAACGACCAAGGACGTACGCCATACGTCCTCAAAAAAAATACACTTAACGCCTGAGGACGTATGGCGTACGTCCTCGGTGTGGAAAGCAGCTGGAAGCGATCCTGCTCGCTTCCAGCTGCTTTCCGGTTATTGCAGTGATGCCTCAACATCGAGGCATCCTGCAATAACCCCCCTTGGCCATCCGATGCAGAGAGAGCCACTCTGTGGCCCTCTCTGCACCGGACATCGATGGCCGGTTTCGTTGGTGGGTGGGAGCTAGTCTGGGAGGCGGGTGGGCGGCCATCGATGGGCCGTATGATGTGGAGGGGGGCGGGATCGTGGGCTGGAATGCCGGGTGCGCGCGCGTGCACGTGGGGGGGGGCGGGGACGCGCGCGCAGGTAGGGAGCGGGTGGGAACCGCTACACTACAGAAAAATGATGGGAGAAAAGTGGCAGTGAGGGCCACATATATCTAAATTATGTCAATCTAAGAGATCTGGGAGGGGGTGGGGGGTTGGTCTTTTGGGGGGGGGGCAAGCTACGCTACAGAAAATTATTTTAAAAAAGAATAATAACAAATGTTTTACTATAAATTGGGTACTGGCAGACAGCTGCCAGTACCAAAGATGGCTACTAATAAGTTAGAGGGGGATGGGTAAAGAGCTGTTTGGGGGGTATCAGGGAGGTTGGGGGCTAAGGGGGGATCCTCCAGAGCAGCATATGTAAATATGCCTTTTTTTAAAACATTTTTTTTATCAAGGATAGCTTTTTTTTTTAGTACTGGCAGACTTTCTGCCAGTACTTAACATGGCGGGGACAATTGTGGGGTGGGGGAGGGAAGAGAGGTGTTTGGGAGGGATCAGGGGGTGTAATGTGTCAGGTGGGAGGCTGATCTCTACACTAAAGCTAAAATTAACCCTGCAAGCTCCCTACATGCTACCTAATTAACCCCTTCACTGCTAGCCATAATACACTTGTGATGCGCAGCGGCATTTAGCGGCCTTCTAATTACCAAAAAGCAACGCCAAATCCATGTATGTCTGCTATTTCTCAACAAAGGGGATCCCAGAGAAGCATTTACAACCATTTGTGCCATAATTGCGCAAGCTGTTTGTAAATGATTTCAGTGAGAAACCTAAAATTGTGAAAAATTTTACTTTTTTTTTTCTTTAATCGCATTTGGCGGTGAAATGGTGGCATGAAATATACCAAAATGGGCCTAGATCAATACTTAGGGTTGTCTACTACACTACAATAAAGCTAAAATTAACCCTACAAGCTCCCTACATGCTCCCTAATTAACCCCTTCATTGCTGGGCATAATACACGTGTGGTGCGCAGTGGCATTTAGCGGCCTTCTAATTACCAAAAAGCAACACCAAATCCATATATGTCTGCTATTTATGAAAAAAGGGGATTCCAGAGAAGCATTTACAACCATTTGTGCCATAATTGCACACTCTGTTTGTAAATGAATTCAGTGAGAAACCTAAAGTTTGTAACAAAATGTGTGAAAAAGTGAACAATTTTTTTTATTTGATCGCATTTGGTGGTGAAATGGTGGCATGAAATATACCAAAATGGGCATAGATCAATACTTTGGGATGTCTTCTAAAAAAAAATATATACATGTCAAGGGATATTCGGGGATTCCTGGAAGATATCAGTGTTCCAATGTAACTAGCGCTAAGTTTGAAAAAAAGTGGTTTGGAAATAGCAAAGTGCTTCTTGTATTTATTGCCCTATAACTTGCAAAAAAAGCAAAGAACATGTAAACATTTGGTATTTCTAAACTCAGGACAAAATTTGGAAACTATTTAGCATGGGTGTTTTTTGGTGGTTGCAGATGTGTAACAGATTTTGGGGGTCAAAGTTAGAAAAAGTGTGTTTTTTTCCATTTTTTCCTCATATTTTATATATTTTTTTTATAGTAAATTATAAGATATGATGAAAATAATGGTATCTTTAGAAAGTCCATTTAATGGCGAGAAAAACGGTATATAATATGTGTGGGTACAGTAAATGAGTAAGAGGAAAATTACAGCTAAACACAAACACCGCAGAAATGTAAAAATAGCCTTGGTCCCAAACGGTCAGAAAATGGAAAAGTGCTGTGGTCATTAAGGGGTTAAATCTATTAAAAAGGAAGATAAGCTGGAAGTACCGTGATGATATGTGTTGTTTACTTTCTTTGTATCATATTTTATTGACTACACAGTAAAAACAATCCAAATAGCACTTTGAATTTGAAATAAGCAGTAGACTATTTTATGGCAAATTTCAAAATGAATACAATTTCCCCTCCCCTTTATCATGTGACAGCCATCAGCCAATCATAAAAAGGCATATACATATATAATATGCAGTTTTGCACATGCTCAATAGGACCTGGAACCTTAGAGAGTGTGCATATAAATAGATTGTGCACATTTTGATTATAGAAGTATATTGGAAAGTTATTTTATATTGCACGCTCTATCTAAATTGTAAAACTTTAATTTTTACTTTAGTGGCCCTTTCAATTTTAATTTTTTTCTAAACAGATTGGATCCCTAAAAAACAATGTTAAAAATTGCAAAGGAATTCATGTATTATCTAATTGTCAATAATTACTCAGAATCCAGGTGTGTAGTGTGTAATTTAATTATTTTATAAAACTTTATTCTCTTGGTATCCTGTATTGAAAGGCCTATATAGATTGGCTCAAGAGCAGCAATGTACTAATAGGAGCTAGCTTGTGATTGGTGGCTACACACATGCTTTTTGTCATTGGCTCACTAGATTGTTCAGCTAGCTCCCAGTAGTGAACTACTGCTCTGAAGCTACATTTAACTGTGTTTAAAGGGACATAAAACCCAACATTTTTCTTTCATGATTCAGATAGAGAATACTATAAAAAAAAGTTTCCAATTCACTTCAATTATCAAATTTGCTTCATTCTCATGTTATTCTTTGTTTAAAGGGACATTATACACTCATTTTTTCTTTGGAGAAATGTTTTGTAGATTACCTATTTATATAGCCCATAAAGTTAGTTTTTTTTTCAAATGTATAGTTTTGTTTATTTTTAAATAACATTGCTCTGATTTTCAGACTCCTAACCAAGCCCCAAAGTTTTATGAGAATACCGTCAGCTACCTACTCCAGCTTGCTTCTGTTTGTGTAAAGGGTCTTTTCATATGCAAAAGAAGGGGGAGTGTCTTATTTCCCAGTTGCAGTGGGCTTTCCAACTACCTTTCCAGACCCGGGGTTAACTGCCTGTGACTCTGTAAATAGAGGAGCTTTATGTGAGTGCGATAGCAACCAAAGCTGAGCCTGTTTATGGCTCATGGGATGTGTACCCGGTCCAGTCTGTATGTGCTGTCCTTTTTCCTGATTTTGCTTATGCCCAGGGTGATTACATAAGTCTATGAACCCTGACTTGTTCCCAAGACGTTTGTTTGATTGTTAGCTTGCATTTGTGTGCATGGCTGCAGTTGTGTGGCTGTATTAGGGACCCAGGTATGTGGAAGAGACCTTGACGTGGTACCTGGGCTTGTCCCATTTGGCCAAATGCTGGAACTAACTCTTCCAGTTTTGCTTTTTAATCCTAGCTGAGAGCTTGTGAGTACTGGACTGTGTGTCCTCATATATAAATATACAAACATATTAATTGCAGATATGTGCAGAACATCTGATCATTTAATAGTTTTACACGCAGCGAGAAGCACACTGAGAAGCACACTTACAGGAATGAACAACCGTCTCAATACCATTGTTAGCCTGTTCTATGGCAATTTACCACCTTGGTGCAGCTTCTTTTAGCCCAGTAATGCTTTTCACAGAGTATAACTTTCACTGACGAGGGCCAATGTAGGCCAAAACGATTGTCTGGGGTTGCTGTGTTCCTTGTTCAGAGAGGAATTGCCTGGTATTTTGGCGCTGGACTGACTGTAATAGGCGGGATCAGACTAATAGACTACAGGAAAGTTCTACTATGTGAAAAGCATTACTGCGCTAAAAAGCTGCACCCAGGTGGTAAATCGCCATAGAACAGGCTAACAATGATATTGAGCCAGATGTTTGTTTCTGGCACTTCTCTCTATATGTATTTATTAGTTTTAGGTAGGAACCCTTTTAATATGTCTAGGGCATTAGGAAATCAGGCAAAATCTCAAATTGTAGTATATATAGAAGCCTTATATAAAAAACCCAGTACAAAAAGAGTGGTGTCTTGCAGGGGAATAATATATTGCAATACTACAAAGGTAAAGTGTTTTTTTCACTATAGGCAGGTTGTTTCACCCTCATTGGGGCTCTTCAGTATGATGTAGGTGCTATGTTACTGGACTCAAGCATTGATTTTAGGTTTACGGCTATATGCCAGTTTTGCTGATGATTACACTAATTTTGTTAACCACACTTACAAAGCGTTACATTAATGCTTGAGCAGAACAGAAGCAACAACCATAGACAGCCTGTTTGGCCCGCCTGGGGCTCAACCCTCCATTGTATTAATCTTAGCAAAAAATAAATATACTTATCTGTGCAAAATTGCAACACTTATAATTCAAAATTCATTTCAATATAATGGGCAGCCCTATAGCAAAGGGTGGAATGCTCAAGGACATCAGCATCAACCATAATGACTTGAGTGAGAGAGTCCCAAAGTAGCGAAACAGGCTGCCTATGGTTGATGCTGTGTTATTTAAGCCTCATGTATTTCACAGTTTGCTGTACTACTGGTTTAAACTGACAGGAGCATAAGGGGTGCCATATTAAAAATGCATTTTGAATTAGTAATACACTCTGTGGGATAATTTGTATATTCTATACATTGTATATTTATTCCTTGCTGAACTAATTAGATGGAGGGTTTATCTCACTCTATTAACAATACATTTATTTAGTACAATGGTCTAAAGGATTTCCATGGAGCTTACAATCTAGCATTTCAGTGCTTTGCTCAAAGAGCATACAATCTTGTATTTAAGGAGAACTTACCTCTGGGTACTTACAGTGTAGAGAAATAAATCCCTTATGTAAGACTGCACTCAGCAGGACCCATAACACTAGTCCCTCTTAAATCTTCAATCTTCCTGCCACTGCCATAGAGTATTCCAGTCTTTGTTATACTGCTTGCCAGATATGAATCAGTGTATGCACATCTTGTAAGGATTTTTCATCCAATGCAACAAGATTAGTAAATGGCACACTGTACCTTATAATGCAGTATTTTTTTCAGTTTCTAATCTGAGGTATAAAATACAGGACCAGCCCATGATGTATCAAATCTTGTGCTTTACTAGGATTCTCTGCTTCACAAATACATCAATAGAACTTGCCCCACTGTGACTGTAGACATTCAAGTTTAGTGTCACAGACATGGTAGTCCTTGTTCCAGGGTGCTGCAGTTCTCAGATGAAATTGTAAACCAGCTGCAAGGTGCTTATTACATAGTAGTAATATTGGTGTCCCTACGTCAAGGCATTGAGGATATAAGTGCAAACATATTAACCATATCATTGTATTCTCTTCACCAAAATCCTTAACATTATTACATTATACAGATATGTGCAGTGAGAGCGGATTTAAGACATTCAATTTAAATAAATATCAATTTATTAAAGTTATAGCAGTATAAGTGTAATTATGCTTTATTGTTGGTGTTATGATTCAAGTTCTAGTGTCACAGAAATTATTTGTATATCTTATATCAATAAGCTTTGAAAAGTACAGAAAGCTTTAAACATACAGAACCAAATTAAAGCTAAAGATTTTTATGAAATGGAAAAGTAAAGGAAAAGCACAAAAGAAATGTGATAAATTATCTGACCTCACTGCACATAGCTGTAGGCTCTTGGAGCAGGATCTGTATTTACAATCTAGTGTGGTAATGAGATGTCTTGCTCAAAGAGCTAACAAGCTTGTTAATCTCAGAAAACCTTACCTTAGATACTTACAGTTTAATAATATAAAAATCCTTGAAGTACATCTGCCATCAGCGCATATACTACAGGCCAGAGGCGCATCAGTCTGATCTGAATTTATTTCAGATCGCCAGTTGTTTTTTCATCATCAGGGTCAATCAAAAAAAAAAAAAAAAAACAGCTGCATTAAATGCTGCACCTTAGAGTACAGTGTTTAACGAGGGTCCCAACACCAGTAAGTATGCAGCGTAAGGACATCTGCCATCAGCGCATATACTGCTGGCCAGATGCGCATCAGTCTGATCGGAATTTATTTCAGATCGCCAGTTGCCTTTTCTTCATCCGGGTAAAGCAGAACAAACAGCTGCATCAGATGCGCACCTTACAGTACAGTGTTTAATGAGGGTCCCAGCACCAGTGAGTTTGCAGCGTATGGGTTTATATTCTAGGCCTTTAGTAGAAGTCCTTGCTTTAGAGCATTTGCAGACTAATGATGCTGTAATTCTTACCATCCTTAAAGCTGGTTTAAAGCCTTTACTGCCAGCTGCATGTCTTATAAAGATATGTAGAGGAAGCACAGAAAGGCATTGATGTGTCCTACAGTTATGGCTATAGTACTTATAATGCTATAATATGTTTAAAATAATTATTTAAAAAATTAAAATATTTATTAAATTATATTTATTTTTAAATAAAGGTGTGAAGATAATATTGATTATTATTATGTATGGTTTGTAATGTTATGTTTTGTCTCAGAGTACTGGTGCCCATATTAAGCTACAAAGTTTAAGCTATTACTTCTGTCATTTATCTGTATTATTTTACAATGTATATAAATGTGACTTTGTATTATTCAGTTACTGAGTTGGGGTGATTATAGTAACACTACCTGTAGTAATTGGTGCTCATACCTGCTGCTTCCACCAGATGCCATTTGCATTGTTTTGGAGGTAGTCACTGTTCTTCATACCAGCACATATACAGAGCTGTGGTTGTAAAGCACTCGCTGTAAAGATATTAGATAACTAATATTTACATGTCAGTGTTTATTGAAGCTCAGCAGGATCAGTCTGGCAACTCTAGTAATGTGAGCAGCAGTTATGAGGGTGGTGGCTTTGTGTTGTCAGTTGGTTTTGTGACATAACTGCTGCATCACATAAGCCACTCCTCAGAGGCTGTCACCATGACAACCAGGCATCACATTATACTATGCTGTCAGTTTAGCCTTTAGTTATGTTATTAGTGTAGCTTTAACATAAGATGTTTAATTATGCATAATAAAACAACTTTGTAATATACTCGTTATTTATTTTCCCCTTTTTCATGTAATTTAGTTCTGAAAATTGTACATTGAGTTGGAACTGCATCTTGCTAACTTTTCAGTGCTAACTCTGCATCAAATATTTTCCTTATTGGCTTTAATAGATAACAACTGCAAAACAATTCACTTTATACTAACTTAATGGCAATGATTATCCTTGTCTGCCCACTCAAACTTATTTGGCTCCTGTGTTGGGTGCAGTTTTTCCATTGACAACCATTTGCAGTAAACAGGATTTTATTTTGTTAAACAAATGTTTACACTTGGCTGATATGTTATTCTGTAAGATGGTAACAGAAATGTCTTGCAATAAGAAGGTGATTTTCTGTCCCTTTAAGTTCTAACAAAACTCTCAATATAAATCCAGAGTTTCCAGTGCTTATATGTTGGGAATAGATTATTAAAATGACATGAACTGCTTTGGTCTGGTAATATCTACAGAGCTATGGCTGAGCTTCAGGATCATGTCATGTGATTACCTCTGGGGTTACCATACATACTAATTAGCATATATAATTGTTCAGTGAAGCTAAGCAACTACAGGTGCTATTTCTGTCATTATTTAATAGCAGATTCCCCACATTTATGTCTGTATCAATTTTATATTAATTATAGTTGATCTATCTGAACCATACAAATATGATGTCTAGTAGTTTAGCAGACTGTCCAATACAAACTGTACTAAAATACTGGACACTTAAAGACCCCTGTCAGCTAAATGTAAAGGGCCTTTAGGTCTTTATGCATTAGAAATATGGCTAAAAAGAAGTTACACAGTGCATTTTCTATTATATGTGTTACAGGCAACCATGGGAGTGTTCAATCATTGCTGGGTGTTTACTTCTGGCAGCCAAGGGGGTAACATCACTACTACTTACATGTGTTACGGGCAACCAAGGGGTGAAAAAATATATGTGGTGGGATCAAGGGTGGGGCCTATGCTTGAGCTTTTGTGGGGACATTGTGTGAACCTAGCTACATCCCGTGTCCAGTCACCTATAGGTCGTCCGGTATTTTTATGGAGCACAGCTGGCAAACCTATTCCCACCCTCCACTGGAAGGTTAATCTAAACTGTTATATACTGTTTACAAAGAATTCTACCATATTCATAATTTCATTTTAGGTGGCAATTTTAAAAAGGCAAAATAAGCTGTATTAAATGACAAAATGAAGGTAAAGGAGCTGTTTGCAATCTAGGAAAACATGCTTTATATGACTCAGGAACATATGTTTTATTTGTACTAGATTTACAAGGCACTTATTCTTGGTGTGTAAAATCTCAGAAGATATTCGCCCATGGTTCCTGTCTTCTAACTTTTTTAATTGTTCTGCATATATCTATTGTATTCATAAACACCATTGTCTGGGTCCTAAAGGTTTCTGTGAATGGCTACTCATTATTCATGATGGTTCCTAATAATTAAATAAATGTATCAACCTCTGGCATAATGGCCTATACGTTTATGGTTCCAAAATGGGAGCATTTTGTGGTCAGCACAGCTCAGAGAGGGTTGTTATTAGGGTTGCCACCTCAGCCATGTTTTCCTGGACACTTATGAGTTACACATGCTGCAGGGTAAGTAGGGCAGAACATGTATTGTGACTCTGGACATCACATGAATAGTGCTAATGAAAAGCACAATACATGTTCCTCCCTGCACACCCTGCAACATGTGTAACTCATAAGTGTCCATGAAAACATGGCCGAGGTGGCAACCATAGTTATAATGTACCTCCAAACAAAGGCATACAGTTAAAGGGACAGCCAATGTTTTTGTTTAAAAAGATAGATAATCCCATTACCCATTACCCATTACCCAGTTTTGCATAACCAACAGGGCTATATTAATACACTTTTTACCTCTGTTATTACCTTGTATCTAAGCTTCTGCTGACTGCCCTCTTATTTCAGTTCTTTTCACAGACTTGCATTTTAGCCAATCAGTGCTCACTCCTAGGTCACTTCATGTGTATGAGCTCAATTTTATATATATGAAACACGTGAACTAACGTCCTCTAGTGGTCAAAATGCATTCAGATTAGAGGCAGTCTTCAAGGTCTAAGAAATTAGCATATGAACCTCCTAGGTTTAGCTTTCAACTAAGAATACCAAGAGAACAAAGCAAACTTGGTGATAAAAGTAAATTGAAAAGTTGTTTAAAATTACATGCCCTATATGAATCATGAAAGTTATTTTTGGACTTGACTGTCCTTTTAACTTTATTGCTTATGGACTGCATTCTTGAAACCAGTTGTGTATCATAATGGGAAAAAAATCACTAGCTTTACCAAAAACAAATCTAAACATGAGTAGCGCTCTCTTTCTGACTTTCATAAGTAATACATTTTTCTTTTCTTGGTTGGATACAATATACTATTGTCTACATACTGCATTATGCTTGATATGATTTTTACTAATTTATATAGAAAGTTTGCATCTTTTGTATTTTATACCAGTTATATGCTAAGGTATTTCTTATGAAAGGGATGTACCATAACATTTTCTACAATTTAATTTGTAACCAATTATCTATTTCATTTGCTGGATTGCATCAAATTGTTCAGAATAACTCACTTAATTTTATTTTGTCATTAGAAACAGCTGATTTTGCCCTTATATTGAAATTTTCAGTACAGCAGTATTGGCTATAGGAAAGCTTTGTAAGCAAGGAGTAGCTGTATTTAGACTCTGGTCAGAGAGAATTTATGGGGGAAAAAACTGAGAGGGAAAAAGAAAAAATATTTTAGACACTTCAATTTTTGTAAAAGTTTTTTTTTTAAAAGCTTTTGGTTTGGTGCTTGTTCAGTTTACATTTTTAAACCATTTTGCTGTTTCATAACATTAAATCTATTAAAAAAGGAAGTTAAGCTGGAAGTACCGTGATGATATGTGTTGTTTACTTTCGTTGTATCGTATTTTATTGACTACACATTAATAACAATCCAAATAGCACTTTGAATTTGAAATAAGCAGTAGACTATTTTATGGCAAATTTCAAAATGAATACAATTTCCCCTCCCCTTTATCATGTGACAGCCATCAGCCAATCATAAAAAGGCATATACATATATAATGTGCAGTTTTGCACATGCTCAGTAGGAACTGGAACCTCAGAGAGTGTGCATATAAATAGATTGTGCACATTTTGATTATAGAAGTATATTGGAAAGTTATTTTATATTGCACACTCTATACTTTAATTTTTACTTTAGTGGCCCTTTCAATTTTTATTTTTTTTCTAAACAGATTGGATCCCCCCCAAAAAATGTTAAAAATTACAAAGGCATTCATGTATTATTTAATTGTCAACAATTACTCAGAAGCCCGGTGTGTAGTGTGTAATTTATTTATTTTATAAAACTTTATTCTCTTGGTATCCTGTATTGAAAGGCATATCTAGATAGGCTCAATAGCAGCAATGTACTACTAGGAGCTAGCTGGTGATTGGTGGCTACACTTATGCTTTTTGTCATTGGCTCACTAGATTGTTCAGCTAGCTCCCAGTAGTGAACTGCTGCTCTGAAGCTGAATTTAACTGTGTTTTAAAGGGACATAAAACCCAAAATGTTTCTTTCATGATTCAGATAGAGAATACAATAAAAAAAGTTTCTAATTCACTTCAATTATCAAATTTTCTTCGTTCTCATGTTGTTCTTTGTTTAAGAGATATTTAGATAGGTAATGTGCACATCTCTGGGGCACTACATGACAGGAAATAGTGCTGCCATCTAGTGCTCTTGCTAATGTATAACATTGTCGCAAAACTGCGCCATATAGTACTGCAGACACGTGCACACTCCTGAACTTTCCATCCTGCTTTTCAACCAAAGGTTAACAAGAAAAGGAAGAAAATGTTATAATAATAGAAGTATGTTGGAAAATAGTTTAAAATTGTATCCTCTATCTGAAAGAAAATTTTAAGGTTTTATGCCCCTTTAAAGGGACCCAGAGCCAATTTTTTTGTCTTTCATGATTCAGATAGAGCATGCCATTTTAAGCAACTTTCTAATTTACTCCTAGTATCAATTTTTCTTCATTCTCTTGCTATCTTTATTTGAAAAGCAAGAGTGTAAGTTTAGAAGCCGGCCCATTTTTAGTTTACAACCTGGATTGCCCTTGCTGATTGGACAGCACCAATAAATAAGTGCTGTCCAGGGTCCTAAACCAAAAATTGACTGGCTCCTTAGCTTAGATGCTAAGATAGCAAGAGAACAAAGAAAAATTGATAATAGGAGTAAATAAGAAAGTTGCTTACAATTGCATGCTTTATCTGAATCATGAAAGAAAAAATGTGGGTTTAGTGTCCCTTTAATTCCTTATAAGATGATAAAAACATAGTTATATGCTCTAATACGTTAAAGCCATTTCTTTTTGCACTTTTATGCCTCTTTATCATTTTTACCATGATACATAGTAAACAAACACAAAATAGAAATCTGGAAAAGCAATAATGACTAATAAATACACTTGTAAATATAAAAAAAGATATCACTTTTAAACCTAGCAGATTTATCTCTAAAATTGGGGTGTCATAAAGTCAACAAATGGAAAAATAACAATTACAGTAGAGACATGGATGAATACAAAGGTCAGTTATTGTAAATCTGTATAGGTGAATGCAGAAACAAAACCATTTAAATGGGATGATTATAGTAGAATGTTACAAACCAGTATGATAAAGCATAACAAAAACATAAACAAAATGAATTTACAAAACATCAACAGGCAACTGATTTTGACACGCCCCCAAGGTTCCCATATATGGAGATATAGCCAAATACTTATCAGAGCATTTGGCAATGTACAGTATGTATGAAAAGAGATCCATGATTTCTAACATGTTTTACCAGCTAGTTCGTTGTTGTGATTACCAGCAGCCTATGATCTGCGTGCTGTTACAACATTTTATTGAAGTGAGTGCCAGAGTGTACAAAGGCTGTATTGGCAGAAGGTCAGGGTATGCTAGTTTATTTTTTTTACAGAGTAAAAGAATATTGTTCTATCTAAAAAGGGCATTTCAAAATGTATTACTGAATTGTTCCTATGATAAATAATCCTGTTTGTTTACATGCATTTGGGGACTTACTTTCCATCAGCATTACAGCTGTTGGAGTTACAACTATCAGCCAGTGGGCAAAAATAAATTGCTCTGATATGTTAGAGCATTTTATTATTGCCTGTGAAGGGTTAAACACATAGTTAAAGTCAGCTCCAGAATAACAATGCACTACTGGAACCTAGCTGAACACATCTGGTCAGCCAATGACAGGAGATGTGTATGATTGTTAGTATTATTTATTTGTATAGCAACACCAAATTACATAGAGCTCTATACAAAAGTAGGGGTATACAGTGACAAAGATTTGTGGTAAGACACCAATATAAAACAGACTAAACAAAACTTGTAAAGGAGGAGAAGGTCCCTGTTCTGAAGAGCTTACAGTCTACAGGTTGAGGGTGCAAAGACATAAGATTTGGGCATTGTAGCTGCAGCAGCAAGTCAAGGCAGTTCCAGATTTATTTTGGTTAGGGTGAAAAACAGAGGAGAGATGGTAAGCCTCTCTGTATAGGTGGGTTTTTAAGGAGTGTGTGAAGCTATACAAGGTCAAAGACAGTCTGATGGAGCAGGGTAGATTGTACCAGAGGACAGGAGCAGCACATGAGAAGTCTTGGAGGGGAGAAAGGGAATCTGAGATAATAGGAGTGGAGAGACGTGGGTCAGAGGTTGATCCAAGAGGGCGGGTGAGGTAGTATTTGAAGAGGAGTTAAGAAATATAGTTGAGAGTGAGGCTGCTGAGTGCTTTATAGATTAGAGTTAAAGGGACAGTAAAGTCATAATTAGACAATCAGGATTTAGACAGAGCATACAATTTTAAACAACTTTGCAAATTAATTATATTATTTAATTTGCTTTCTTCTCTTGTTATCCTTTACTGAATGGTTTATCTAGGTAAGCTCAGGAGCAACAAAGTACCTAGGTTCTAGCTGCTGATGGGTGGCTGCATATATATATATACACCGGTTGTCATTAGCTCACACATATATTCAGTTAGAAACCAGAAGTGCATTGCTGCTCCTTCAACAAATAATTCCAAGGGAATGAAGCAAATTTGATAATAGAAGTAAACTGGAAAGCTGTTTAAAATTGTATGCTCTACCTAAATCATGAAATACATTTTTTGAGTTTCATGTCCCTTTAATATTATAAATTGTATTCTAGAGTGTATGGGGAGCCAGTGTAGATACGGGCAGAGCTGAGCAGCCGATGTAGATCGGCAAATTAGGTGGTTGAGTCTAGCAGAAGCAAGATAGACTGGAGGGGGGAGAGGCGGTATTTGAGAACACTATTTAGGAGTAGAATGAGTATTTTTGTAGTTTGATGAGTAAGGAACGGGTACATTCTGGAAATGTTGCATAGGTGTGCACGGCAAGATTTGGCAAGCGCTTTTACATGTGGAGTGAATGCGAGTTCAGAGTCAAGTGTGACACCAAGACAGCAGACTTGGGATGAGGTATTAAGAATCAGGGCCGGATTGGGCAGCCGGGATACCGGGAAAAATCCCGGTGGGCCGCCGGCCGGCAGCTCAGCTGGGCTGGCTGGCTGCTGTACTGTATAAATATATTATAGTATTTTTGCTCGCTTCGCTTCCTTTCCTTCCTTGCGATTTGCGAATATTGCGGCGGTAATTATCACATCACATCAGCAGTGATCAGTCGTCCCTGCTGTTACAGTACACACACTGACTTAGTCCCCAGGGCCCACACTTACTCTGTGATGCTAACCGCTAAGGCGCTAACCTTCCTAAGGACCTCGGACCTTACCTAAGACCTTAGTTACCGCAGTCCGGTGTGACTGAGTCTGTGTCTGACTGTCACTCACACAGTCAGTCACAGGCTCAGTGTTTCAGTGACAGTCAGTCTGTCACTGAGGCCGGCGGCGGGCAGCGCATGGCCACTGGGCCAGGGTCAGGAGGACTCAGGTCTCACTGTCTCAGGATCATAAGCGGGGGCTGGGCAGGTCAATGGGTCAGGTGGTGGGGCGGGCCGGTGGCTTACCTGACGTCACGACACACTGCGTGAGTTGACTGACGCTCTTACGTAACACCTCATCAAGACTTAATGGAGGGAGCAGTCAGTGAGCCGAGCCATTGGGAGTAATGCTGTGCAGCAGGCCACATGGGGTCACGTGTGGGAGCAGCAGGGACTGAACCTGTTACCTGAAGAAAGACTGTGTGACCCAGTCACAGGTGGCTGGCATATTAGTGGCATTGCAGCTTGGCAACAACAGCAGCAAAGCAGCCAGCAGAGAGACACTGGCAATCAGCGCCAACAGGGCAGGCTGCAGGCACATTCATCGAATTCACAATCATGTATGTAATATTTTTGTTTTATAAGTTATTATTTAATTTGTGAATGTGAACAAGTTATTACTAACAGAACAAGGCAAATTAGGTAAAATAAGTATATTGAATATTTGTTTAAAATGATATGCTCGCCTCTATCTAAATCAAGTACATTTTGACTTTTTACCTAAGAGAGACTGTGTGAACCTATGTCTGTGTGTGTGGGAGAGACTGTGTGAACCTATGTGTGTGTGTGTGGGGGAGAGACTGTGTGAGCCTATGTGTGTGTGGGAGAGACTGTGTGAATGGGCCTATGTGTGTGTGAGAGAGAGAGAGACAGACTGTGTGAGTGGGCCTATGTGTGTGTGTGAGAGAGAGACTGTGTGAGTGAGCCTATGTGTGTGAGAGAGAGAGACTGTGTGAGTGAGCCTATGTGTGTGTGTGAGTGACTGTGTGCATGAGACTGTTTGAGCGTGTGCGTAAGTGCCTATGTGTGAGTTTGTGTATATGTGTTAATATGTATATACCATTTTTTGTTGCGCTGTGTGTGGTGCGAGGCTGAGCCGGAGGGGGGCGGGGCTGACCCAGAGGGGGCGGGGCTGAGTCAGAGGGGGCTGGGCCATATAAATTTCCAGGGCTGGTCTGATGTCCCAGTCCGGCCCTGTTAAGAATAGAGTCTCCAATTGTAAGACGAGAAATGCCAAGCGTGGGATATTTAGGATAGGGGGAATACAAAGCAGCCACCAATCACCAGCTAGATTCCAGTAATGCATTGCTGCTGCTGTGGTTATGTAGATATGCATTAAACAAAGGATACCACAAGAACAAAGTCAATCTATTAACATCTGAATCGTGAAAGTTTAATGTTGACCTTAATATAATGCTTGGGATGTGTATTGCTTTTGGAGAAATATGTCAGAGTTTGCTACCTGCAGGCAAATAATTATTTTATTCATTTCTAAGTATAGCCTGTTTTTTGTAATGTCTTGTTCATGTGTTCATTGCTGAAGGAGTTAAGCAGAGAATACACTTTGTATGATGCATGAGTAGTCTGCCTGTTCGTCTCATCTGCTTCTGCTCCTCTTGTGTACAAAGAATATGATGATGGAAAATTCAATGGCTCAGAAGAGCAATTGTTTGAGAAATCCATTCCAGAAAGCTTTCAGAACAGAAACAGGCAGATGTTTACAGCTTTATCTAAATTAACTGCAGAAGGCATCCTAGATTGTTGCACGCTGTTAGGGCTGCTGTCTTTATGGTTCTGTTGTGTTTTCCATATCAATATAGCTAGATTCATTTAAACAAATGTTGTCCAACTGCTGGCCCTATTTAACCCCTTGAGTGCTAATGAAGGCTCAGAGCCGTTGCTAGCACTCAACCACCTTTTGAGAAATCTGGGGGCTCCCACCCGGCAATCAGGTCTGTATAGTGACAGGCTTCGCCGAGGCTTCCCGTTACGTGCGGTGATGTCACATGCAATGACTTGATGACATCACCGCGCAACTTTATTTAAAATTAACAATACAAAGTATAGGGAAAGGGGTCATGCTGCTTAGAAGCCTGTATCTCAAGCATCTAAGCAGCTACAGACCCCAAAGACCCACTATTGGAAAGGTAATCGCCTAACCTTTCCAACGGTATAAGTCTTGGAGATCTGGGAGAAAATAAAAAGTATTTTTTTTTTTTTTAAAAATAGTGAAAAACAGAAAAATTTAAAATCCTGCTTAGCACTTTTTTTCTTTCATGATTCAGATAGAGCAAGCGATTTTAAACAACTTTCTAATGTACGTCTATTACCAAATTGTCTTCTTTTTTTCTTGGTATTTTTTTGTTGAAAATAAGGGACATAAGCTTAGGATCCAGCACATTTTTTGAGCACTATATGGCAGCAATTATGCACTAAAGTTAAACATTTGCAAGAGCATTAGATGGCAGCCGTATTTACTGCCAGGCAGTGCTTCAGATACTGTTATGGCATTTCCCTAACGAAGAACCATAACAGGCACGAAATACGTAGGATTCCAAAAGGGGCCGTCAGCTGGCTGCTGTGCCTCATGTCTTGTACTTTTGACACTTTTATTTTTAAATGGATTCATTAAAGGCTACAGTTTAGCTCATCTTTTCTGCTCAGTCTCCTTTTACTTTGGGTTTTCTTCTCCTTTGATACATATATACATACACACCCATATTTAGACATGTATACGTATGTATATTTACATTGTAGCCCTTTCCTTTCAAATACCTTTTCGTCATATACCATATACCTTTCAATACAACTTTTATTTTTATTTTTGCTATTTATATGAATATTTTTTATTAGTGTATATATGAGTGTAACACTTTATTTTAATGTATTTATGTTGTGTTTGGTACAACTTTATATTTAGCCCTAACCTTTAACACTTGGAGGCCAATTTACTAAAGGTCTTGCGGACCAGATCCGACAGTGCGGATCAGGTCCGCAAGACCTCGCTGAATGCGGAGAGCAATACGCTCTCCGTATTCAGCATTGCACCAGCAGCTCACAAGAGCTGCTGGTGCAACGCCGCCCCTTGCAGATTCGCGGCCAATGGGCCGCCAGCAGGAGGGTGTCAATCAACCTGATCATACTCAATCGGGTTGAATTGCAGCGATTCCTGTCCGCCTACTCAGAGCAGGCAGACAGGGTTATGGAGCAGCGGTCTTTAGACCGCTGCTTCATAACTTGTGTTTCTGGCGACATAACTTGTGTTTCTGAAGACTCGCCAGAAACACGGCCCTTCAAGTTCCATTCGGAGCTTGATAGATAGGCCTCTTGGACTTCAGTCACGCTAACTTAACGAGCGCAAATTTAGTTTGCACTCATGCGATCGCGTTTACTTTCAACTTGTAATATGAGCGCAAGTTAACAAGGGTGAGACATTTCGATATCTTATATATAACTTTAACGCGCCTTTTATAATCTAGTCCTATGGGTTTAACCCTTGCAAAGTCCTGCTCAGAAGTAAAATGCAAATTATCTCCAAACAGGAAACTGTGTTTGATGGCTATGTGTAACTGCCGCTTCTGATTGGCTCACTAGTGGTGCACTTAGGACACTTTAAGTAAAATTGTTTTTAACCCCTTTGTGATGGTTAAACGCACTGTAATCTAGGGTCAGTATTGTAAAATGATATGCTCTTACAAATGATAACATGCTGTTTTTACATTTAAATGTCCCTTTAACTGATCAGCTTTATTTGGAAAAACTTTGACACACACATATGTGCACACGTATACATGCACATCACCTATGCATGTACCCAGTGCCATTAGTATGTTTTATGTCTCTGTCTTAATGGAAAGGTCACTTGTAGATAAAAATGTCCATGGTTAATATATTGATATTCATCTATGAAGAAGCTGTCAGTATCTCTGGCTTCAAAAAGATTTTTTTTCTGTCTAATTATAAAAAGACATAGCAAGAAACAGAAAAAGTATCAATTTACATTGATGTATTATTGTACTTGATGCTGGGAAGATAAGGCAGTTGCCCTTTAAAAGATGGACAGTGGAATTCTTACTATCGTGTATCTGTCATCAATCATCTTGGCCAAAGCTTGAAAAATGTCTTAAGAATCTGGGAGTCATGTGTAGGCACTCTGACTCCGGAAGGTTGTAGATGACATCCCTAGTTCTGACTCCAGAACAATAGAGTGGGTCTACGGGTCTACTCCTCTTCTCAGGCTTCTATTATGGCCTCCTTACTTTGCTCCAGGGAAGTCATGTGACACCCATGGGGCAGGCACATAGGCAGTTGTTATATGGTTACTGTCCTGGGTCATTGGATCATGGCCGACATATTTTATTAGTGGTCTCTTTATGCATGTGTTCCTGCAGCCTTTTCACCAGATGATCATGGGGCAGTTTGCTAAGTGCCAGGCTGCAATTCGTTATTACGATGTTGACCTCACTGTTCTCCAAATTGTATACATATGTCTGAAAGTGTTTTTCAGTACTTACACACAGACTTACCATTGCCAGCTGTCCACCACAAAAATACTGGAAATTTGTAGTTGACTGGTCACAATAGTACGTTGGGACAAACTGTCTCTGGATCGAATAAAGTAGACAATTGTGCCACTGGAAAAGCCCCCGCTCTTGATCCCACCATGTATAATTTTCACAACCAAGCAGTCATTGTACCCCTTGGCTGCCAGTAGCATTCAAATCAATAATTTTACCTCTTTGATTGCTAGTAATACATGTAAACAGTAGTGATTTGCTCCCCTTGACTGCCCCTGCCCTACTTCATTCTGCTCCATATTTGTGATACATTGAGGCATAGGAGGCTTTTTTTACATTAACACTCTGGGACTTTTTCAATATAACTGAGATAAAGGGGCAGTCTGCAGAGGCTTAGATACAAGGTAATCACAGAGGTAAAAAGTGTATTAATGTAACCGGGTTGGTTATACAAAACTCGTAAATGGGTAATAAAGGGATTATCTATCTTTTATACAATTCAAATTTTCAAGTAGGCTGGCTCTATAAGTGTCCTGTATTTTTTGAAGATTTTACTGGACAGCCAGTTGCAATACTGGACTACTGTCCAGTTGAATACTGGACATCTGGCAACCTTACACAGACAACATGCTTTAACCATTTTTATTTTTAACATACGTTCTGCACTAGTTGCCAATACATAGAGGCTAATTGGGATAGCACCCAATCAGTGCCTATGATAGCACAGAGATTGACACCAAAGGAGTCACATCGTACCTATCTCAGCATAAAAAAGCAAGGCATATTTTTTGTTAATAAGCATAATAAGCAGTGTTCAGAACTGCTGCACCACAGCCTGTTTTATCCTTTTTAAATTGGTGGAATTTTAATGCAAACCTAGAGTGAAATATTTCTATACCTTATACTGAACCCCAGAAATAAATTTAGCTTTATGCCCCATAATATATCATAGACAAACGTCTGGTAAAATATTTTGAAGTTGCTATGAGAACAAACTTGTATGAGGTCTCTAGAGTAGAGGTTGAAAGTGCGTAGTCTTAAATTTACAGTTGTTACTGTTCCTAAAAGTAGCTCAGACATTATAAGGTACAAGAGTATTAAAGGGACATTAAACACTAAATAAATGCTAGATAGAATGATGCATTCAAAGAAAAGATTAGCCCATGACTAACATGTAGATGTATTTTTTAAAGTTTCATTAGTCGTTTAAAAAGTGACAAAATAAGTGTAAAGTTTTAGTGTCAATAAAACACTGGGAGCTGCCATGTTGTAACTTGTGTTACCTTCTCTGCTGTGGCCAATTAGGGACAGTTATACATAGGTCATTAGAGTGTGCAGCCAATGGTTGTGCTGGATTTAACAGTGTTCTGCACTTCCATTTCTAACAGGAACTGAAAAGCTCACAATTTCAGAATGGAATTACAGGCAAAGAGGACAAAATAAACAATGAAAGTATATTGCAGAGTTGTTTTTTATATATAATTTATCATTTTATATTACCATCTCAAGTGTTTAATGCCCCTTTAATGCTCCCAATCTTTTTACTGTTGTGATAATGATCTTTGAGTTTAGAATACTCCATGTTACCATGTTGATCAATTTAAATCTCATCGCTATAACAATGGGAAAATGACTGTTGATTGTGTTAGGGTATATTGAGCGTGTTGAACATTAGAGTGTTTTCCACTTCCCATCGTTCAAGCAAGCAAACGACATAAAACAAAATAGTCTACTTTATTAGATCCAGAGACAGTTTGTCCCAGTTATTTTATGTTCTAACAATGGCCAAAGAAAATAAAGAAACATTGCCTTGTTGTAATGGAAAGCAGAATCAATTCCCATGAACACAGAGGTAACTATTATTACAGCCTCCCTTGTTAAGACAAAGGCTGTGCACTCATTTTTCTTTCCCTTCGTGAGATTTGATTTTCCTGTCATGGTTTGTCTGAGTACCAGACCTCGGAAGGCTCTCTGGCCTTGGCTCAACTTCTAAAGATTTCTGTTTACTGGAATCTTAGCATGTGGAGAGCATCTTGTAATTCACTAGAGTATAGATGATACAATAAAGCATAAAGCAGGCCTTTCTGCTGACTCAACACATCTCTTTTTACTTATAGTGTGAAGCTGTGCCGGCCAAAAGAAACAAACTGTTACCTGCATATTTGCATTGCCTCCTATTAAAGGGACATTAAACACTTTTATATGGTAATGTAAAATGATAAATTGTGTATATCTATCTATCTATCTATCTATCTATCTATCTATCTATCTATCTATCTATATATATATATATATATATATATATATATATATATATATATATATATATATATATATATATATAAAGTCTGCAATATACTTTATTTATTTTGTCCCCTTTTCCAGTAATTCCATTCTGAAATGATGAGCTTTTCAGTTAGAAATGGAAGTAGAGAACACTTATATTCCACACAGCCATTGGCTGCACACTCTAGTGACTTATTTATAACCGCCCCTAATTGGCTACAGCAGAGAAGTTAACCTAAGTTACAACATGGCAGCTCCAATTATTTGATAGACACAATGGAGTTGATTTATCATCAGTCTGTCTGACATGAACCGCTCAGTGGATTATGTCCGACAGACATCGATGAATGCTGACAGCCTACACTGTCAGCATTTATCATTGCACAAGCAGTTCTTGTGCAATGCCGCCCCCTGCAGATTTGCGCCCACTCAGCCGCTAGCAGGGGGTGTCAATCAGCCTGATCGTAAATGATTGGGCAGATTGATGTCCGCAGCCTCAGGGCAGGAGGACCAGTTATGTAGCAGAGGTTTAAAGAGCAGCGGTTTAACTGCTGTTTCCATTCAGAGCTTGATAATTCGGCCCCTAAAACTTTAAACTTATTTTGTCACTATTTAAACAGCTAATGAAACTTTAAAAAGTACATCTACATGTTATTCTCAAACTAATATTTTCTTTGAATGCTTCATTCTATCTAACATTTATTTAGTGTTTAATGTCCCTTTAAACAGTTTTTTTTGCAAATGTCCAGTGATTGATCATAGATCTGCCCAGGACCAGACTCAAGGCCGGATTGGCCTACCAGGATACCAGTAGATTTCCCGGTGGGCTGCAGCAGCTGGGGCTGGAAAGCTACAATTTAAAGAGGTTATTAATGGATGCAACTGGGCTTTAGAGTGCATATAGCAACAATCTGGCAACTTTTTTTCCCATACAAACTAATATAATATAATTCTGAAACAAAATATTGGGGAAGGAGTATCCCAGTAAAACCCTTTGAGAAAAATGGGCTTGCACATTATGCTGAGTCAACGGAAAATAGGACTGGTCTCCAAATTTTCCAGGGCTGCTTTTTATTCCCAGTCCAGCCCTGAGGTCCGGACTGGGAACAAAAACAGACCCGGGCATTTAAAAGCAGAGCAGCCCACATCAGTTAGACCTCTGTAAGCTAGTTAGCCATTAGGGATGGGCGAATGTGTTTATATTCCAAGTTGAATGTTAGAACAAATGCTATTGTCGAAATAATTCGATTTACATAATCGAATGTTGATAAGGATGAAAATTTTTATAATTGAATGCTATTTACAGTTTTCTTAATGTCACTTTTGAATGTTTATCATTAGATTGCATGTCCACATTCAAAATTTCGAATGTAACAGTCGATTTAACAAATACTATTCAGAAGTTCAATCATGTGGTAGGGAATTTAGTAAATTAATACACAATAGATACAAATTTATTATAAATTCAAATATTTATATTTAGAATATTGCATAATTCGAATATTACATCTAAAGAAAGCATTAGAAATACTATTACATTAAACAAATGTTAGAATGTTGTATAAACATTTGAAATAAACAAACAAATGTGTAAAAATGTGTTTAATTTTTTGAACGTTGTGAAGCATTTGCCCATCCCTTGTAGCCATAATAAACCAGAACTTTAATTCTGCAGCATCTGCTTAACAGCCAAACTGAAAATGTACTTTCTGTTTTACAAAATAGGCAGACTGTAACAGCTTTCCTATTGTTAAGAGAGGGCGGGGCCTCTATATAGCAGCAAGGCCCACATAAAAGCCTGGCCTACCGGGCATTTGCCCTGTATGCCCTATGGCCAGTCTGGGCCTGGATCTGTCAAAGGATTTGTTAAGATACATAAAAAAGCAGCGCTGAAATGCACAAATGTATTAGAGCACTTTTATTATGGAACAATTGCTTTTACAGAACTATTTGTTTGAAGGGACAGTAAACTCAAAATTTAACTTTCATTGGGAACAAATGAAGGGGGGAGAAAAATTTGGGGTACACTACAGTTAGTCATAGGGTTACCCACACATTAAAAACCCAGATTGGCAGAAATCAATAAACAAAAAAATTGTATTTTATTTATTTAATTATACTTATCTTTCAATTTAAAAGAAAGTATGCAGCATATTAAAGGGACATGAAACCCACATTTTTTCTTTCATGATTCAGAGAGAGTGTAACATTTTTAAACAACTTACCAATTAACTTCTATTATTTAATTGGTTTCATTCTCTTAGTATTCCTTATTGGAAAACATACCTAGGTATGCTCAAGAGCGGCTGATTGGTGGTTGTGCATATTTACCTCATGTTATTGGCTCACCTAGTGCATTGCTGTTTCTTCTACAAAGGATACTATGGGGTATATTTATGAAAAGGTGAGCAGACATAATTCGCTGTAGCAAATCATGTCCGATTGACCTCGCTAAATGCCGACAGCATATGCTGTCGGCATTTAACACTGCACAAGCATTTCTGGTGAAATGCTTGTGCAATGCTGCCCCCTGCTCACTGGCCGCTAGTAGGGGCCGTCAATCATCTGCTGCTTAAAGGGATAGTAAAGTCCAAATTAAACTTTCATGATTCAGATAGGACATGTAATTTTAAACAACTTTCAAATTTACTTTTATCATCAAAGTTGCTTTGTTCTTTTGTTATTCTTAGTTGAAAGCTAAACCTAGGTAAGTTAATATGCTAATGTATAATCCCTTGAAGACCGCCTCTACATCTGAATGTTTTTCACAGCTAGAAGGCGTTAGTTCATGTGTTTCATATATATAACATTGTGCTCATGCACGTGAAGTTATTTAAGAGTCAGCACTAATTGCCTGAAATGCAAGTCTTTCAAAAGATCTGAGATAAGGGGCAGTTTGCAGAAGCTTAGATACAAGGTAATTACAGAGGTAAAAAGTATATTTCTATAACAGTGTTTGTTATGCAAATCTGGGGAATGGTAAATAAAGTGATATTCTATCTTTTTAAACAATAACATTTTTGGTGTTTACTATCCCTTTAATAAATGGAGCCCCAAGGTCCCTCCCCAGTTGTAAACGCAGACTGAGCCTTTGTAGCGTCAATAAACACATTGTGGAAATATACGAAAATATATTTCATCCTTAAAATACCATGACAATGCTACATATTCTGCTGTGAAATACCCTATTTAACCTTCTGCTGTATATTTAAGATCATATAATTTAAATGATTTGGAATAGGACTGATTGCTCTGTGATTTGCTTAGCAAATGGTAAATAACTTGTTTATGATCAGTTTTAAGAAAACAAACATAAATAATCAAATCTTTTATCAGTATTATAGGTATAAATGATCTCTCTCTCTATCTGCTTTAGACTATGTGAAATAAAAGTCATCATCTCATTAAAAGGTGGAGTAAACACCTTGAGATTTTTATATAAAATGGTTATGCTTAAAGGACGGACACTGAACCCAATTTTTTTTTCTTTTGTGGTTCAGAAAGAGCATGCAATTTTAAGCAACTTTCTAATTTACTCCTATTATCAATTTTTCTTCGTTCTCTTGTTATCTTTATTTGAAAAAGAAGGCATCTAAGCTTTTTTTGGTTCAGAAATATGGAAAGCACTATTTTATTGGTGGATGAATTTATCCACCAATCAGTAAGGACAACCCAGGTTGTTCACCAAAATGGGCCGCATCTAAACTTACATTCTTGCATTTCAAATAAAGATACCAAGAGAATAAAGAAAATTTGATAATAGGAGTAAATTATAAAGTTGCTTACAATTGCATGCTCTATCTGAATCACGAAAGAAAAAAATTTGTTTTTTTTGTGGCCATTTAACCCCTTAATGACCGGACCATTTTTCAATTTTCTTACCCTTAATGACAATGGCTATTTTTACATTTCTGTGGTGTTTGTGTTCAGCTGTAATTTTCCTCTTACTCATTTACTGTACCCACACATATTATATACCGTTTTTCTCGCCATTAAATGGACTTTCTTAACATACCATTATTTTCATTATATCTTATAATTTACTATAAAAATTTTTATAAAATATGAGGAAAAAATGGAAAAAACACACTTTTTCTAACTTTGACCCCCAAAATCTGTTACACATCTACAACCACTAAAAAACACCCATGCTAAATAGTTTCTAAATTTTGTCCTGAGTTTAGAAATACCCAATGTTTACATGTTCTTTGCTTTTTTTTGTAAGTTATAGGGCAATAAATACAAGTAGCACTTCGCTATTTCCAAACCACTTTTTTTTCAAAATTAGCGCTAGTTACATTGGAACCCTGATATCTGTAAGGAATACCTGAATATCCATTGACATGTATATATATTTTTTTAGAAGACATCCCAAAGTATTGATCTAGGCCCATTTTGGTATATTTCATGCCACCGTTTCACCGCCAAATGAGATCAAATTAAAAAAAATGTTCACATTTTCACACATTTTGTCACAAACTTTAGGTTTCCCACTGAAATTATTTACAAACAGCTTCTGCAATTATGGCACAAATGGTTGTAAATGCTTCTCTGGGATCGCCTTTGTTCAGAAATAGCAGACTTATATGGCTTTGGGGTTGCTTTTTGGTAATTAGAAGGCCGCTAAATGCTGCTGCGCACCATACGTGTTTTATGCCCAGCAGTGAAGGGGTTAATTAGGGAGCATGTAGGGAGCTTGTAGGGTTAATTTTAGCTTTAGTTTAGTGTAGTAGACAACTCCAAGTATTGATCTAGGCCAATTTTGGTATATTTCATGCCACCATTTCACCGCCAAATGCGAGCAAATAAAAAAAAACTTTAAATTTTTCACAATTTTAGGTTTCTCACTGAAATTATTTACAAACAGTTTGTGCAATTATGGCACAAATGGTTGTAAAAGCTTCTCTGGGATCCCCTTTGTTCAGAAATAGCAGACATATATGGCTTTGGCGTTGCTTTTTGTTAATTAGAAGGCCGCTAAATGCTGCTGCGCACAACGCGTGCATTATGCCCAGCAGTGAAGGAGTTAATTAGGTAGCTTGTAGGGCGCTGGCAGGGTTAATTTTAGCTTTAGTGTAGAGATCAGCCTCCCACCTGACACATCCCACCCCCTGATCCCTCCCAAACAGCTCTCTTCCCTCCCCCACCCCACAATTGTCCCCGCCATCTTAAGTACTGGCAGAAAGTCTGCCAGTACTAAATAAAAGGAGTTTTTTTTATTTTATTTAAAAAAAAAAATGTATTCTGCTGTAATGGAGCCCTGCCTTAGCCCCCAACCTCCCTGATCCCCCACCAAACAGCTCTATAACCCTCCCTGCTACTTAATTGCCGCCATCTTGGGTACTGGCAGCTGTCTGCCAGTACCCAATTTGCCCCCAAAAATATTTATAAATTTTGCCCCCAAAAATATTTATAAACTTTTCTGTAGTGTAGCAGCCCCCCTCAATACCCCCAACCCCCCCCAGATCCTTTTATATATATATATATTTTTTTTTTTATGTTTTGAACTTTTTTTTTTTTCATTGGTGTCAGTGGCTAATATGCGCGCGCGCGCCCCACGTGCACGCGCGCGGCCCCCGCACGCTGCCGCCTCTTTGTTTCCCTTCCCCCCGGAACACTGCACCATTGATACCGGTGCAGAGAGGGCCACAGAGTGGCTCTCTCTGCATCAGAGGCTTGTTAAAAGGTATTGCAGGATGCCTCCATATCGAGGCATCACTGCAATACCCTGAGAGCTGCTGGAAGCAATTGCGATCGCTTCCAGCACTCTCTTAAACAACTGACGTACCAGGTACGTCCATTGTCACTAACTGCTAGTTTTTGCAGGACGTACCTGGTACGTCAGTTGTCATTAAGGGGTTAATGAAACTGCAATATATTTTATTATCTAATATATGATTTATTTTGTTCTCTTTTCATTTAATTTAGCTCTGAAGATAGATCTGCTTCTAACTTTCAGACCTTGAAATAAACCCTGCTGACTTCTCAAGACTATACCCCTGCTACATATCTGTCCATAATTGGCTGTGACTGATAACAACTGTAAAGCACTGCATTCTATACTAACATTATGATTGTAGATTGCCTTGTTGTCTGCAGACTAAAGCCCCGATTGGCTCTTCCAAATAAGGCAATTGGTGGGCGGAGTTTGGCTATTGAAAAATAATTGCAGTAAAAAGCAAAGAAAGAACAGGGTGAAATATGTTTTTAGCCACCAATCAGCAAGCGCTACCCAGCATTCTGAACCAAAAATGGGCATGCTCATAAGCTTACATTCCTGCTTTGCAAATAAAGATACCAAGAGAATGAAGAAAATTTGATAATATGAGTAAATTAGAAAGTTGCTTACAATTGCCTGCTCTATCTGAATCATGGAAGAAGAAAAATTGGGTTTCATATCCCTTTAATTAAACTAAACTGTAGCCTTTTTGTAACTTATTTTTAGCTTTCTAATTGTGTTGTTTTTTTTTTAAACATTGTTGATGATTATAGTAGTATTTTATTTTATTTTTTTTGGACAGTTTTGAAGAACTCCATATTCTCTTTTCTGGCTAAACATTAATATTATAGCTTTTTGATTACAAATTGTCACTTGATCTTTTTTTGTTTCTTAAATATGAGTAGAAGGGTATACAATGGAGAGAAATAGCCATTTTTAAGGTGAAAGGAGAAAATGGATTAGACATCTGTTAAAGCAGAGTTTACCTTTGGTTTCTGCTTACATCTATTTCTAAGCAATGCTTGGCAAACCTATAAATGATATTTCCCAGCTGTTTAGCTTGTATATCTGCTGGATTTTCATCTTAGTTGATGGTAAATGAGGTAAGACCCCCCCCTTAAAGGGATAGTATACACCAATTTTCATATAACTGCATGTAATAGACACTACTATATAGAAGAATTTGTGCAGATACTGATCTAAAAATCCACTATAAAACCTTTTAAAAACTTACTTAGAAGCTCCCAGTTTAGCACTGTTGATAATGTTAGTCTGGGACACCCACTGAAAGGGGCTGGAAAAACAAGAAGAGCAGACATTCCCCCCCCTCCCTTGCATATGGAAAGACAACATAAACAGGACCCTGCAGGAGTCTGTAAACGCGCGTATACATCTGGCTTGGTTAGGAGTCTGAAAATCAGCATAATGTTATTAAAAAAAGGCAAAACTATACATTGTTATAAAAACACCCCCAGATGGGCTATATAAATGAATCATCTACAAAACATTTATGCAAAGAAAAATCTGGGGAAATTCTTCATTAAATCTGTATCTTTTTTAAATGTAGTGCATGCAATGCAATACATTATCCATACTGTACTTTATCTGATCCAGCTACAAGCTACATAATGGCTTATTGGTTCAAAGGGTGTATCCCTGGAGGCCTATTTAACAACGGTCTTGCAGATCAGGTCCGCAAGACCTCGCTGAATGCGGAGAGCAATACGCTCTCCGTATTCAGCATTGCACCAGCAGCTCACAAGAGCTTCTGGTGCAACGCCGCCCCCTGCAGACTCGCGGCCAATGGGCCGCCAGCAGGATGGTGTCAATCAACCCGATTATACTCAATCAGGTTGAATTGTGGCGATTCATAACTTGTGTTTCTGGCGAGTCTGAAGACTCGCCAGAAACACGGGCCAACAAGCTCCATACGGAGCTTGATAAATGACCCCCTGGTCTTCTCTGAAAACAGCAAGTTTTGTACAGTTTTAAATATTTTTGAAACATTTATATTATTATTATTATTATTATTATTATTATTAAAGTGATATGAAACCCAATTTTTTTTCTTTCGTGATCAGATACAGCTGATTGGCGACTAAATGTAGCCACCAATCAGCAAGCGCTACCCAGGATGCTGAACCAAATATGGTCCGGCTCCTAAGCTTACATTCCTGCTTTGCAAATAAAGATACCATGAAGAAAAATATAATAGGAATAAATGAGAAAAGTTGCTTAAAATTGCTCTATCTGAAAAATAAATGGGTTTCATATCCCTTTAATAATAATAATAATATTTTTTGATGATAGGTTGCTTGTAAATATGTACCTTTAAAGTCAATGGTTGCTGCATTATTTAAATTGTAATAGTACAGAATTATTTTTCTCCTGTGGAAAAATGGGAAGAATAATATTGTGTGGAGGGTAACAAAATGACGTATTGTGCCATATTTATGCCACCTGCTGACTGTTTGATTCCTGCAGTGTGCAGCTCCTGAGCGGTACTTTAAAGGGACAGTCTACACCAGAATTGTTATTGTTTTAAAAGATAGATAATCCCTGTATTACCCATTCCCCAGTTTTGCATAACCAACACAGTTATATTAATATACTTTTAATCTCTGTGATTATCTTGTATCTAAGCCACTGCAAACTGCCCCTTTATTTCAGTTCTTTTGACAGACTTGCAGTTTAGCCAATCAGTGCCTGCTCCCAGATAACTTTACATGCACGAGCACAGTGTTATCTATATGAAATACATGAACTAACACCCTCTAGTGGTGAAAAACTGTTAAAATGCAATCTGAAAAGAGGTGGCCTTCAAGGTCTAAGAAATTAGCATATGAACCTCCTAGATTAAGCTTTCAACTAAGAATACCAAGAGAACAAAGCAAAATTGGTGATAAAAGTAAATTGGAAAATTGTTTAAAATTACATGCTCTATCTGAATCCTGGAAGTTTATTTTGGCCTAGACTGTCCCTTTAACTATTTGTTAAGCCCCTTTGCAGGGATTAAACATAGAGTTTCATGGTCACTAGTGATAAAATATCATGCTCTAAAAAGATAGTAGCATGTAATATTTCCACTATAATGGCTCTTTTAAAGGGACATTCCAGCCAAAATTGTAATCCACATGGATGCATTTCAGTTTTGAACAGAAGCAGTTTTGTAATATACATGTATTAGCAAAAATAGTTCTAATAAAAGCTATAGCTGTTTTAAAAGTGTATTTAAGTATGCTCCGTGCACCAGCATTTTATACACAGCACTTGCTCAGAGGACATAAGATGCTTGTACCATCTGGTAATGACTCAATGTGTTAATTGCTGACATGATACAAGCACCACTGGTGCTCTGAGCAGCTGCAGTATTTAAAATGCTGGTGCACTGACAATATCTAGCTATGTCTCCCGTGCACGTGCAGAGAAAATGTTAACACTAAAACAGTGTTAACTTTTACTCAAAGTATTTTGCTAATACATGTATATTTCAAATATGTTCCTTTTCAAAGATGTGATTCATCTATGTGCATTTAAATCTTAAAGGGACATGAAACCCAATTTTTTTTCTTTTGTGATTTAGAAAGATTATGGAATTTTAAACAACTTTGCAATTTACTTCTATTGTCTAATTTGCTTCAGTCTCTTGACATCCTTTGTTGAAAAGCATATATAAATAGGCTCAGTAGCTGCTGATTGGTGGCTGCACATACATGCCTCGTGTGATTGGCTCACCCATGCGCATTGCCATTTTGTCAGCAAAGGATATCTGAGGAATGAAGCAAATTAGATAATAGAAGTAAATTGGAAATTTGTTAAAAAAAAATGTATTCGCTATCTGAATCATGAAAGAAAAAAATTGGGTTTCATGTCCCTTTAAGTAAGATTTTGTTTAAATAAATTAGGTTGACTAAAAGATATTGTAGTCTAGTATTCTTTAAAACTAAAATATATTTGTTTCTCATGTTATTTTATTTTATCCTACACAATACAGTTAGTTTAAGAAGCAATTGATCTCATACAAAGCCATATATATATATATATATATATATATATATATATATATATATATTAATTATTTGCAGAGCGCCAACAGATTCTGCAAAGCTATAAACAAGATGCAATAGGAGCGATTATCAAACCATATCCATAAGCTTACCCAACACCCCCCACCTGACTGTATATATGCATATGTTGTATTTGTCTTTATGATTTCAAATCTAACACAATATGTTGTAACTTTAAACATAAAATAAAAATACATTTAACAGCATATGTGGTACTTGTAAACCTATCATATGTATTGCCTTTGTACTACATGTGCACAGTGCACTCATTACATACTTATTGTATATGAGTGCATCATACCATATTGTTTATACACCTGTCAGACACTGAGCATATGCACTGTACACACAAAACATTTCTAAAAACACTCAAAGTCATATTAAATATGTTCTCCTGCAGCACCTTCTAGTGGAAAGGATCTGCAATCGCACTGCTGAAATTTAATTCATCTGGAGGTTACATAATATTCTATTCTTGTTTGTCAACAGCCCCTTTGATGTAAATCAGTTCACAAGTAACGTTTTTGTCAGTAAAGCTGACTAAATCAAAATAAACTGAAACAGAAAATATTGACCAAGTAACCTATATATTAAAATTCTTTAAACATGAAGATAAAAGCCATTGTAGAATTCTGATATTTGGGCAAATAATTATTAATTTGTTTTCTTAAACCATACAGACATTTGTTTTAATGAACTGTTTTAATTTTTTTTCATTTAACTTATATATATATATATATATATATATATATATATATATATATATATATATATATATATATATATATATATATATATATATATATATATATATATGTGTGTGTGTTGTAGGAGAGTGTGTGTATGTGTAATATGAGAGAGTGTGTGTGTTGTATGAGAGTGTTATATGAGTGTGTGTGTGTGTGTATTATATGAGAGTGTATGTGGTGTGTGTGTGTTTGTGTAATATAAGTGTGTGTGTTGTATGAGAGGGTGTGTGTGTTATACAAGGGTGTGTGCGTTATATGAGAGTGTATGTGTTGTGTGTATATGTGTAATATGGGAGAGTATGTGTGTGTTGTATGATAGGGTGTTTGCTGTGTGTGTGTGTTGTATAAGACTGTGGCCTCTAGTTATTAAGGTCTGTCGGACCTGATCCGACAGTGCGGATCAGGTCCGACAGACCTCGCTGAATATGGCGAGCAATACGCTCGCCGTATTCAGCATTGCACCAGCAGCTCACAAGAGCTGCTGGTGCAACGCCGCCCCCTGCAGACTCGCAGCCAATAGGCCGCCGGCAGGGGGGTGTCAATC